>NC_088883.1:27864928-28164928 GCF_032884065.1 Artemia franciscana | reverse complement strand
CTGTAAATGGCCACAAAAACTTTTAGAAAACCCATGTAAAAAGGAAAAAAAATCCAAATGAGGTTAAGCTGCTGGTGATGGCAACCAAACGTAAACTATCGGAAATATAGGGCGAACAATGCCCACGTCAAACTCCACTTAAAGCTTTATAAGAAGTAACATTTATAAAAAATACTGCTGTCATTTCATTATAAAGCACCTTTGCGCCTATGAGGCTGACTGAACCCCATGTAAATTATTCACTTCTTAGGCAACAGTGTTGCATTAAATCAGGCGAAACTAGAAAGTCTTTAGAAAAGAATGACGAAACTACAGGGGTACATTAGTATACTATTAAGGCAAATTATTTTCATTACGTATAGCTATCTAAGGATATATATATCTAATTAGTCGACTTACAAAACTAGCGTCTATTCAATTCATCTTAGATCATCCTCTTTTCAACAGTTCTAATAAGTTCCAAAGCAAGAGGAATTCTACATAAAATTAAATTTGTCATTTAGTCCAGGGATTCATATGGGGCAAAATTTTTTATTTCCTTATGCTTAAAACCATCAAGAACTGTTTTATCTACTATTTATTTACTATTACGGACTATTTATTTACTATTTATACAAGTTCCACAAGCAAGAGGAATTCCACATAAAATCAAGTTTGTCATTTAGTCCAGGGAGTCAAATGGGGTAAAAATTTTTATTTCCTGATGCTTAAAACCATCCAGAACTGTTTTATTTGCTATTTATTTCTTGATATCAGTGGTGAACCCTTCTAGATTCATTTCTGGATTCTGGTAAGTGTTTTTGTTGGCATTCCGTTTTTTAGGGTTTTGGTTACTATTGAGCCGGGTCACTCCTTGCTATAGTTCATTACCACGAAGTGTTTGATAAATTAGCTAATATTATCAAGTTTTTTAATTTTAAATTGACTAATATGCAAAAATTTGCCTGTGGCAGGAATCGAACCTGCGAACTCCAGACTAAAACATAAAATTAAGTTTGTCATTTAGTCCAAGGTTTCAAAGGTATAAAATTTTATTTCCTTATGCTTAAAACCATCAAGAACTGTTTTATTTACTATTTATTTCTTTTCAGATGAAAACAATGCACTCAGATGCAAAAAACAATTATCTATGACATCCCCACTGAGATTTCAAAGGAAAGCATAAAATACATCTTTTGATTTTAGACACACAAAAATAAAACTGAAGAGGAAGCATACCTTCGTCTTCGTCAAAATTAGACTCAAGTTTAAGAGGATCATTAATGAGTTGACACTCCGCAGATATTCCACAAGGGATAGCAGAAAAATTGGCTTCGTCTTCCATTAATAACACAGGATGTGAATTTTCAGAGATATCTTTATCACCATTTGTATCTTCAGCTTCTACAAAAATTAGAGTAAAAATAAAAACACTCACAAAAAATAAGTCTGTCACTTCTAAAATATTTGACATGCAAACAAAATCGTATGGTACTTCATGGTTGAATAAAGTTGAATTGACCCCCCCCCCCCCCGGCATCCAAAGACCTCGTAAATATATAAGAAAGAATAAGAGGTAAGTGTTCGACAAAAAAAAAAGATTAAACAATATTGAAAGAATAGTGGCAAATTATGATAAGTTGTGTTTAGGTTTCTTTATAATTGTTGAACCAAAAGCTGCTACCCATTAAAGGGCAAACCACAACCAATAGAAACAGAAAAGCTTAAGCCACAATCTGAAAAAAAAGGAAAAAAAACTGTCGCGTCAGAACTTTAGCATTTCAGTCTGACTGATGACTCAGCACGTGACTATTTTGAACATAGATGACTGCTGATTGGCAGGAATGGTGATTATTAATTTTATATTTTATTTTCTATTTTATATGATTATTAATTTTGTGAATGTTAATAAACACAGCAAAACAAATTTAAAGAAATTTAAAAAGATCTTGAAAACACTACAAATTGGCACAAAGTGGGGATAGAAAGATCCCTATTGCGATCAACATTGACTGAACTTTTATCCGAGATTTTCACATTCTCATATTAAAACCCGAGAGGATCTAATTTTAGCCTGTTTATCACTATTATGTTTTTTTGTATACAGAGCGGCCCATTTATATCTACGTGTTTGAAAACCTTAAACCAAATGTTTATATTCTCCTGTCTTGAGTGTTCCCCCAATCAGCCCTTCCAAAAGATGAAAACTCCAAAAGAGGTCAAAAGATGAAAAGATGAAACAAGTTAAGAGGAAACTGCCAAATGAAAAACAGCCTTAAAGACATAACTTCCCACTGAAACCAACAATTATATGACAAGGCTACTGCTAATAAGCCAAAATGAAAACCAATACTAAAAAACCAATACAAAATAAAAACCAATTATATTAGGCTCATAAATTTCAGATCCACCGATTCACCAAGTCAGAACCATGATTTTACTGCTCAGGAAGGTTATAATCTTCTATAAAAAATTAGAAAATTGATTTCAACAATTTTAAATGAATTGTCAATCTTAAAAACGAAGTACATCAAATCACACCAAATGCAATTCCAGATTTGATGGAGGCAAATCTCAGCTAGACAATGACGTCAAACTATTGTATTTTTAAATACAATATTAAAATTGTAAAAGAGCAGAAAAACAATTTACTAAAATTCTCCGAACCCTTAACAGAACGGCTCTATTCCGTCTTGAGCTATCCCTCTCCCAAAAGCCTCATTTAGTATCACGTAACCGAGTTTCAGAAAAAAATTTATTGGAGTAAAGAACGAAGTGAGCAGTCATAACTTCGAGGGATAAATGGGAGGGATATCCAATTGACTAATTTAATTAACTATCAAACAGTTCGTGGTAACGAGCTGTAGTAAGGAGCGACCCGGCTCAATAGTAAACGGAACTCTAAAAACGGACTTTTGATGCTAAGAGATACATCAACAGAATCGGATTTTTATGCTGATTTTAATTATATAAGTTTCATCAAATTCAATGACAAGGGCGCAGGATTCTCTAGCATTACTATAAGAAAACAATGAAAAATAAACATGAAAACGTTTTTTCAAATGAAAGGAAGAAGTAGCATTGAAACTTAAAACGAACAGAGATTATTACGCATATGAGGGATTCTAAAAATACTTTAGCATAAAGAGCGAGGTATTTAGGAGGAGATAAATACCTTGCTCTTTATGCTAAAGTATTTTTAGTAATTTCAACTATTTATTCTACGGCCTTTCTGATTCAGGGGTCATTCTTAAAGAATTGGGACAAAACTTACGATTTAGTGTGAAGAGCGAGGTATTAACGAGGGTACAAACCCCCTCGTACACACCATAAAAATATAAGGTTATGAAAGTTTGTTACGTAAGTTAATTCTTAAGTTACGTGTATTTTTTACTAATAAAAACGTTCGTTAAAAATTAAAAGTTCTAGTTGCCTTTTTAAGTAACCGAAAAATTGGAGGGCAACTAGGCCTCCTTCTCCACCCCTTATTTTTAAAAATCGTCTGATCAAAACTAAGAGAAAGCCATTTAGCCAAAAAAGAATTAATATACAAATTTCATTTTAATAATTTATGTGCGGAGAGCCAAAACCAAACATGCATTAATTCAAAAACGTTCAGAAATTAAATAAAAAAAAACTAATTTTTTTAGCTGAAAGTAGGGAGCGACATTAAAACTTAAAACGAACAGAAATTACTCCGTATATGAAATGAGTTGTCCCCTCCGCAATCCCTCGCTCTTTACGCTAAAGTTTGACTCTTTGCCACAATTCTACTTTTTAAAACAATTAAAAGTTTTAGCGTAAAGAGCAAGGGATTGCGGAGGGGACAACTCATTTCATATACGGAGTAATTTCTGTTCGTTTTAAGTTTTAATGTCGCTCCTTACTCTCAGCTAAAAAAATTAGTTTTTTTTAATTTAATCTTAACGAAAATCACACCATCGCATTCAGTGTATCAGAGAGATCACGGGTGCGTGTTTATTTGTTTTTTTTTTTACTTTTCCCCAGGGGTCATCGTATCGACTAAGTGGTCCTAGAATGCCGTAAGAGGGCTCATTCTAACGGAAATGAAAAGTTCTAGTGCCCTTTTAAGTGACAAAAAAATTGGAGGGCACCTAGGCCCTCTCCCACGCTCATTTTTCCCCAAAGTTGACGGATCAAAATTTTGAGATAGCCATTTTCTACCACATAATCGAAAATCATAAAACTATGTCTTTGGGGATGACTTACACCTCCACAGTCCCTGGGGGGGCTGCAAATTACAAACTTTGACCATTGTTTACGTACAGTAATGGTTATTGGGAAGTGTACATACGTTTTCAGGGGGATTTTTTGGTTTGAGGGTGGGGTTGAGGGGAGGGGGCTATGTGGGAGGATCTTTCCTTAGAGAAATATGTCATGGGGGAAGAGAAATTCAATGAAAAGGGCGCAGGATTTTCTTGCATTACTATAAAAAAAATAATAGAAAAATAAACATGAAAAAGTCTTTCAATTGAAAGTAAGGAGTAACATAAAAACTTAAAACGAACAGATATTATTACGCATATGAGGGGTTCTAAAAATAATTTAGCACATAGAGCGAGGTATTTAGGAGTAGATAAATATGTCGCTATTTATGCTAAAATATTTTTAGTAATTTCAACTATTTATTCTATTGCCTTTCTGATTCAGGGGTCATTCTTAAAGAATTGGGACAAAACTTAAAATTTAGTGTAAAGAGCGAGGTGTTGACGAGGGGACAAACCTCCTCATATACATAATAAAAATATAAGAATATAAAAGTTTGTTACGTAAGTTAATTCTTAAGTTACGTATATTTTTTACTAACAAAAACGTTCGTTAAAAATTAAAAGTTCTAGTTGCCTTTTTAAGTAGCCAAAAAATTGGAGGGCAGCTAGGCCTCCTTCCCCACTTCTTATTTCTCAAAATCGTCTGATCAAAACTAAGAGATAGCCATTTAGCCAAAAAAAGAATTAATATGCAAATTTCATTTTAATAATTTATGTGCGGAGAGCCAAAATCAAACATGCATTAATTCAAAAACGTTCAGAAATTAAATATAAAAAAACTAGTTTTTTTTTTAACTGAAAGTAAGGAGCGACAACGAAACTTAAAACGAACAGAAATTACTCCGTATATGAAATGGGTTGTCCCCACCGTAATCCCTCGCTCTTTACGCTAAAGTTTGACTCTTTGCCACAATTCTATTTTTTAAAACAATTAAAAACTTTAGCGTAAAGAGCGGGGGATTATGGAGGGGACAACCCATTTCATATACGGAGTAATTTCTGTTCGTTTTAAGTTTTAATGTCGCTCCTTGGTTTCAGTTAGAAAAACTAGTTTTTTTATTTTATTTAATCTAAGTATAGAACGAAGTGAACAGTCATAACTTTGAGGGAATGATGAGAGTGATAATCAATTGACTATCTAAGTATAGAACGAAGTGAACTGTCATAACTTTGAGGGAATGATGAGAGGGATAATCAATTGACTAAAATACAATATGTGAACGCTACTGCTACTATTATTACCACTACCACTAAACTACAACTTCTAATCGGACAGCTACTAAGAGAAACTGAACTAAATCAAAACACACTATGTACAAGCAGGTTGTCAAGACGATACATCAGCAAGATCTTAGGAAGAGCTTAGAACAATTAGTCAAAATTTTTAGGGCATAATAAGGGTCATCTGACTAAAAGACAATATGTGCATACTACTACTGCGACGACTATTATTACTGGAGGCTAACCGTAAGAAGGTGAAAATAATAGGGAATATTGAGGAAGAATTTGAATTAAATCAAAACACATTATGCGCATGCAGGTTGACAAAAGGGATGCCACCAATATCTTAGAACATATTGAAACATTAAATTGAAACTTACAAGGCATGTTATGGGGGGTCGAAAAGACCCAAAGGGAATGTTTGCATGCTACTGCTACTTTTACTAAAGCTAAGGATATTAAAAAGAGAATTTCACGGACTGTTGATAGCATGTTGATCTAAATTAAAACAAACTGTTCACATGCAGGTTATCAAATAGACGAATCAGTAATATTCCAAGAACAGCTTAGAGTTTTAAGTTGAATCTTGCAGTGTATGTTGAGGGGTATGTGAAAAAAAAGAAAACAAAATGCGCTAGGTGCATACTGCAACGAATGCTACAACTGCAACTATTACAAATAATGAACTAAAAGGTATTAAGGTGAAGTCCTCATTAAGGGATGTCAGGAACATCGAGGTAAATCATATTTTTGAATGAGTTGCAGAGATACGTCTCTCCTTTTTTAAAGTTTTTTTTTAGGTTTATTTTAAGTGATGACCGCGTCAAAATTGTGGATTTACCATACTGGGAGAAGACTCATTGGAACGGAAACAGTAATGCCTAATTCCTAGTTAAGTAATAAAAGAGACCATGCAACAACAAAGTACCACTTTCTGTCATTTTATGCAGCAAAGCAAGAAGGGTAAAAGGTTGGGAAATGCATATCCTAATATACCCAGCCCCTTATTGAGGAAACAATACGCATAGAGCCAGGGCGCATAGACGCAATACGCAAGAGGACTTTTGCGTATTGACAATACGCAAGAGATCACTTCTGTTTATTAAATTTCAAAAAACTAGTGTTTTTATAAGAAATGTCCTTTACGTCTTTAAACTAGAACAAACTATTTATACATTGAAGAGTTTGACCCCCTCTAACCCACACAGAAAATTGTATGGTAAGTAGAAACTATGGTTTATTAAGAATATAGTTACTATCTACAGTGCCTTGAAATCCAGCATACAAAAAGTGGGGTAGCATGGTAGCTATGCTACTTGGCAGTTTTCATTCCTAGCGAAAATTGTTGGCGGATTTTGTCTGAAAATACCAGTGCTTCCACTATCCCTGAATTTATCGGCAGCCTCTGTAATATTGTCGAATTCTGCTACTGTCAGCTTTGGATCTTTTTGCATATCTGCTTGAAACTTTAGAATAAAGAGAGGGAAAGTTTGGGGAAGGGGTGAATTTTAACAGAGACAAGTTTGATAAAGCGGAGATAAGACAGGTTGAAATGAAAAAAAAAATTAAATTAGAAGTGAAATTCATTATGTGAAAGTGAAAAAAGAAAACAGTTTGAAAATTTTAGTTTTAAAAAGAAGCTAAAACCTTTAGAAAACAATTCTGTGCAAACAAGCAGAACTGTTATGTTAACAACAATTTGTTCAAATAACGAAGATTAAGACACGGCATTCCATTATTTTCCATTGATGTAGTACTTGTATATATTATTCTACAAATTGCATATTATTGTCAGGGCCCACGCCACCTATTCTGCCGCCTTAGGCTATATATATTTTTGCGCCTCCTCTCCCCACAATTGGATTTTTTGTTTCCATTTTCCTCCTCAATTGAACCCCTTACCCAAAATCACCACTTCTTATGCATTTTTTTTTTTTTCACTTAACGAGAATATAAGATTTATTTGCAAACACAATCACAAATTAAATACACAAATACAAACAATATTAATAATACTTAACTAGGAACATCTAACCCGTGTGGCTTCTAGTATAATCATATTTACGATAGAGAGCTATACCCGAAACCCTTAGTGTCAGAGCATTTATCTAATTAGGTATATAAGAGAAACTTAACAAATAAAACCGATAATTTTGCAGAAGAAATAACTTTAATTCGAAAAGTTTACATAGATTATAGGGAAAAGTTAACAGAGAGAAGGTCTACATTTTACATTCAATTTTTCTTAACTTCATGTTTGTCAACGAAGTCACCAGTTCGTTCAAGTTGATGTTTTTTGCCAAATCTTGTTCAACTGTTAGAGTGGCCAGTTCTTGAAGCCTTTCTTGTGTCATGGTGGATCGAATATAAGATTTATTAATTTTGACTTGGAAAACTATGCTCACCACTAGCAACAGACTCAGGCAGTCAGCAAAACCCGTATAGCCACGGACAAATTTGGGGCACAATCTTTAAGGTAATTGTATATGAAGAAGTTAAGGGAAACTTCTGAATTCGCATTCTTGAGCATTATCCGAGCAATGGCTTGAACTTCATTGCCAAGGTACGTGGCCTTTAATATCGTTAGCCTCACTGTTTAAGAGGAAATGTTGTAAGTTCATAGAGTCGTCCATCAGGGACTTTGTTGTTGCGGCATTTACCTTGGATATGTTGAAGCGAAACCCAAATATAGAAGTAACCTCTTCCAATTGTTGAAATCTTTCATCAGAGAAGAAATTGTAGAATCAAGAGTAGCGAAATGGAAATTGACTTTGAAATGTTCTTGAGTGAATACCAAAAGTTCATCATCCATTTAGTGTTCAAACTGTTTTTTCGTCTTTTTCAACCGAGTTGGCAGAGTCTCTGTTTCAAATTTTGGTTGAATATTTAGCTCTGCCACTCCTCTGGCGCCAACTAGAATACTTCCGAAGCCATCGTCACAACGTAACGTTTGTAAGTACAATTTAGTTTTGCTTATTGGATCTTTGGCAGCAGCCAATCAAATTGTTTGGATTGTGACTGCTTACCTCTTATGTTGATTGTTGATTATGTTGATTGACAACCTCTAATGTTGATTTCAAAAAGTATACTGTGCAATAAAACTACACTTACAACAAAACTGTATTTTTCAGTGTTTTTTTTTGCTAGATGTAAAGCTTGCACTCGCGAGTTGTTACCTGTTGACCCACATAAAGAGCGATCTTCATAAATGTCCATTAAAGCGTTATGAACATCACCCAGTTGATATCGAAGAGATACGAGAGCATCTATTCAACTTTCCCACCTGGTTTCCTAAGGGGCTTAAGCGTTACGGGCTTATACGAGATTAAATACAATAAAAATGTTTTTTTTTGTAACGGAAAGTAAGGAGCGGCATTAAAACTTAAAACGAACAGAAATTACTTCGTATATGAAAGGGGCTGCTTCCTCATCAATGCCCCGCTCTTTATGCTAAAGTTTGATTCTTTCTCTTAACTCTACTTTTAAAAAAAGTAAAGTTAGAAAATTACTTCGTATATGAAAGGGGCTGCTTTCTCATCAACACCCCGCTCTTTACGCTAAAGTTTGACTCTTTCACTTAACTCTACTTTTTAAAACAGTAAGAAACTTTAATTTCTGTTCGTTTTAAGTTTTAATGCCGCTCCTTACTTTCCGTTAAAAAAACTTGTTTTTTTTATTTAATTTATGAACGTTTTTGAATCAATGCATGTTTTGATTTTGGCTCTCCGCAAATGAACAATTAAAACGAAATTTGCATATTTGTTTTTTTGGCTAACTATTGAGCCGGGTCGCTCCTTACTACAGTTCGTTACCACGAACTGTTTGATACGAGAGCATCTATTTGACTTTCCCATCTGGTTTCCTATGGGGCTTAAGCAGCGGATTCCCTGATTGGCCAGTTCGAATTATTGAGGTTTTGGATCTAAAGACTGCGAACTCACAGTCAAAAGTCTTCAAGTATCTGGTTTTTTGCAACGGGTCACATGACACCCAGTTTGTTCTCGAGTCACAGCTTATGCAGTTTGAGGCAAATAAGGCTGAAGCTATGAAATCTACTCGCAAGGGTGTAAAGGGAGCATTTGAGGATTTTATTCATCAACTGAACATTTATATAGAACTTCGCACAGAGAAGCTAAAAACTCAAATTCCAATTCCTGGGCAACAAACTATAGCGGGATCGTCGGCTATTATTACTCGCATTTCCGCGACAGAACAGGAAATCCAAAGCGTGGTGGAAAATCTTGCTAAAATAATGGACGAGAAGCTGGATGAAAAACTAGTGGCTACTGCTGCTGGTAGGCAGTCTCTATCTAGTGACACTTTGAATGCAATAAAAGCTCAGAGTTCAACTATCGTCAGTCAGGTTTATTCAGCATTGATTGTTGAGTTTGAACCGATATTCCTAGCCCTCAGTAACGACCTAAAATTTGTAAGAAATCAAATAATATTTCTTGAGGAGAGAGTTAAGAATGCAGAGCAGAAACTAGATATGTATGATCAGGACTTAAGGCTAGACAGTCTTCTTTTCAACGGTATCAAACAACCTCCAAGTAGTGACTTAAGTCTGTAGTCGGGGGTGTGATTCGCAATAAAATGGAAATATCTGGAGTATCTGATGGTGATATTGTGGAAGTGAGAAGATTTAAACTAAACAGTTCTACTACTCGTCATGATGCCATAGCTCCGGTCCTAGTCAAATTCAGGTCGAAAGAAATGGCCCAGAAAGTTTTTAAGCTTAAGTCGAAGCTGGTGCGCACTGGTATATTTGTATAAGAAAACTTAACAAAGCAGAGACGGGACATTATGAACCTAGCACGTGAAAAATACGGTGTCTGATCAAGGTCACGTTTATATACGCCTTGCGAATGATGCTTTCCCCCGTCACCTACGGTCGTTGCAAGATGTCGCTTAGACTGTGTTTATTTATTGTGTTTTTATAGATTGTATTTATTATGCAAAATGTCGCTTATATTGTGTTTATTTATTTTTATTTTTAGTTGTTTTTTTTTCCAAAAGGAATCAGTACAGTTTATATTGTTCTTATTTCTTGATAATTAGTTTTGGCGTTACACCAGAAGGATCGGTTGGATGAATTAGAAAATGATGCTTTAGATGTTAATGGTATTGAGCGTTTAATCTTTTTGAATGTATGTCCATCACCAGAGGATCCGGTATGTTGCGCGCTTTTCACTGTGTCTCATGCTTTTGGATACTATTTGGCAAGTAATTTAAAAGCAAATTATTTTGTTAAGTAATTTTTTTGATATGTCTGATAGACTGAAACAGTTTGAGAGATAATCTACTGTGTTGAGTAAAATATTAAATTCAATAAATGTAGGTGATGATCTAGCCCAAGACCCTCTTAAAGATAATTTACCCCATAATAGGTATCTTTTATCTGAAGAAATTATTCCTGTTAATAATGGCCTTTTTAGACTTGCGAGTTGGAATTGTTGTGGGGTACTTTCTAGCCTAGATTTTTTATCTACGTTCCTTCCTGGCAGAGGAGTTATGGGGCTTTGTGAGACTTTTTTGAATGCAAATACCCTGAATGCGGCAAATATTCAAGGATACCAAATACTTCAGAAAAACAGATTGAATAATCAGAAAGGAGGACTTGCATTCTACATCCATACTCCTTTGCATTTTGAAGAATTCAAAGATTTAGACTCTCTATATGAGGAAGTGCTGTTCGAATTTCTGGTTATCGAAGTCACCAGAGCATCTGAGAAGGTTCTTTTATGCATGTTCTACCGCCCTCTTAGTTCTAGCACCAAGAAATATTTGAAAAAATTTGAAGAATTTGCTAAGATGGTCATAGATAACTTCGAAGACCACACTGCCTTTCCATGACGAAAGTAAAACAGTTCAAAATAGGGATGATACCTTTTTATTGACAGTGAATAGATATAAAATTATCGAACACATATACAGTGTTCATCATCAGCAGTAAAGTCTCATGGGAGACTTTAACATTGACACTTCTTCAGTAAGTCATGACTCAAGTACTTCTGCGCCTTCGAGTACTCTGGCTACAGACTTCCTTACTACATCATTGGCTGCTGGCTTTGTTCCATTTGTCTGGATTCCAACTCGGGTTACAAATCGAAATGCATCTATTATTGATAATCAACTTGTAAATTTCCCTGTTGGGTCGTGTGACATAATACTTACTGACGTGTCTGATCATTTTATTCTTATGAGCGAGTTTCTCCGGTATTCCGGTGGAAAGGGTCAAATGAAAAAATCTAGAAGGATGGGTCAAGGTTCAGTTAAGCTATTAAATGCCAAGTTACTTTGTACTGATTGGTCGCAATGCTTGGAGTCAGATGACGTTGAATTTGTATCCAGGTCGTTTACTGAAACATTTCAGAATGCTTTAAATGAAACTTGCCCTCTTGTGAAGAAAAGGTGTAAAAAGTACCAGGTGCCCGTAAAGCCATGGATAACAAGAGACTTGCTTAAGAGTATTGAAGAAAAAAAATCGACTTTACGCTGAATACATAAATTCTCCCATATCAAATAACAAAACTACATTCAAATCTTATAAAAACTATCTTATAAGACTGATAAGATGGGCGACGAAAATTCATTTTGAGAAACTATTTCTCGAAGCTGAAGGATCTCCAAAAGACCTGGACAATAATTAACGAGTGTCTTCACACAAGCAAAAGTCAAGTGCTACCGTAAACAGTAATTTGAACGACTGCTTGGATGTGGAATCTGGATTTCGCGACTTTCTACCACATCCCGTCGATTATTCCATATTTCTCTCTACCGTAACTGAATTGGAACTTAAGAATCTGGTAAAAATCATGAAGAACGAACATTCTGAAGGAACCGAATACTCATCAACTTATCTACTGAAACAAACCATTGGATGCTCTGCTCAAGTGCTGGCTCCTCTGGTCAATCTATGCTTCAAACACGGATCTTTCCCTGAAGTGATGAGAACTGCTCGAGTTATTCCTCTACATAAAGAAGGAAACAAGCAAGACCCATCCAATTATCGACCTACTTCCATTATCCTCCGCTTTTAGCAGTTATTGAAAAGTGTATATATAACAGGTTATACAGTTTTTTGAAAAAAAAAACAAATTTTTTCCGCCCATTTCAATTTGAATTCAGGTCTTCATACTCTACAGAACATGCAATATTAAAGCTAACCCAGTTTTTGAATGATGCCATGGATAAAGATCTGCTACCTGCAACAATATTTGTTGACATAAAAAAAGCTTTAGACACTATTTTTCATAAAATTCTACTATCTAAGCTACATAATTACGGTGTTAGAGGACAAGCGAGTCTCCTACTTGAATCTTACCTCAAGGATAGAAAACAAATATTGGATGCAAATGGCTACATTTCAGATGAGGAAAACCTGTCTAATGCTGTGGGGGTTCCTCAGGAGTCCATACTTGGACCACTGTAATTTCTTATCTGTGTAAACGATCTCCCTCTAAGCCTAACCTGCCAGAGGACTGATATGGATCTCAGTTTAATATTTGCTGATGATACAGCCAACTCTACCTGCGACATAGATCATCAATCTCTAAAATCAAATCTCAAATTATCACCGAGAAAGCTGCTTCACTGGTTCCATTGTAACCAATTGGTTGTCAACACTTCAAAGACTCTTTTTATGTTTTTTTCAAGAACTTCTACTGCAGTACCAGCGTTACAAGAGGTTCACATTTGGAGGTCGAATAATAAAAATAAATCGAGTGCAAACAACTCGGTATCCTGGAGTCATTGTTGACCAGAATTTAAGCTGGAAAGCTCATATCACTAGCCTAAGGCTTAAGTTAGGAGGGAACGTAGGTGTAATGCATCGTCTTAAATTTGTCCTTCCTTTTTATGCTTTAAAATCAATTTATTTTTCTCTTGTTCATTCGTATATTAACTATTGTTCGATTATTTATTTGAGTACGTTACAGTCACATATTTCTCCAATTGTGAAGTTACAAAATAATGCAAGGAGAATCCTTAAGATGTTATTTTATTCCCCAGTTCCTCTTCCTGGTAAATCTCCAACTAAGAGTCTTTACAGTTATTTTAATATCATTCCGGTTAGACAAATTTTAGCTTTTCAATGTATACTTTTCCGTGTCCCTTGTTTAAAGGATCTGCAACCAGATTGTTTTAAATCATTTTTTCCAGGCCCTCCCTCAGTCCGACCATATAATCCTCGTTGTCCCTTAACTAAGCTTCCTGTGCCTTTCATTGTCTCCGAACGGTCTAGATTTTCGCCTAAAAATGTTATTTCAGATTATTGGAATACATATGAATTTTTTTTTTGATCAGAGTCTATCGCTATTAACATTAAAAACAAAAATCAAAGCTCTGCTAATTAGTAAATATTAATTTGTGAGTAGCTCCCGGCCCTTCAGCTATCGGATAAATATTGACAATAATTTTAATCAATGTTTTTCGGTATTTATTTTTTGGTGTGAGATAGAGTGAGAAGTGTGGTGACATCCGTTTCTTCTGGGTTTGTTTGTTTATACTGCTTGTATTGTCGCCCAGCTTTCGAGCCAGTCTCCCTGCCAGGGATGTTATGTGAATAGTTTTAAATATGTATTGTTAAATATTAATAAAGAACTTGAACCCATCCGGTTTCCTAAGGGGCTTAAGCGTCAAGTTAGTTGCATGTTTTTTTAATATCCCAACAGCTGTGTTGAAGCAGAAAAATAAACACAAATTTCTTGAAGCGAAGCAAAGAACTTCGTATCCTCCAAGCAACAATGCGGTGCATCATTAACAACAAGATTCAATGAATGTGAGCTACAAGGTAATTAACACACTTACGGCTTAATCTCTTTGATTCTCTTTTGTACACCGGAGTGTTTGCCTTTCATATTACTTCCGTTATCATAGCCTTGACCGCGTAAATCGTCGATACAAAGTTATAATTCTTTCAACATTTCGACAATTGCTTCAGTTAAACTAGCACCAGTTGTCTGAATCAAGGGTATGAAACCTAAAAAGTGCTCTAGAATTTCACTTGTAGTTTGCCTAGTAGGATTCCTCTACCCCTATAGTGCTTATTCTCCAATCTGTTTAAAAACAATACTAGAAGTAGGTTTTGAACCCCCCCTCGTCCTTGGACTTGTCCTAAAAATACATGACGGTCTAAACTAGCTAGAAGTCTCAGTTTTCTGTACGGCAGAGGGTGGGGGGGGGGTCAAGAGTCTGAGATCCTTTTTTTAATAATAGAGTTAAACAGCCTAGCTGGGAAGAACCAATTCTTGATTTTTTTTTTCGTAATTAGATTTAAATAACATAATGACTTATTAGGTAAGTAGATATGTAGCCTTTCACGTGACCACACGCCTTCATAGATTATTTACCAACTCAAAAGTGTTGTATTTTATTTATTAGCTTGTATAAGATAAAAATAAAATTCGATCTTGATGGTATGTTCATGAATTCGTTAAATTACACTAAGATTTACCAAGTAACATGAAGGTAATAAAAACATATGGCTAACAAGACATAAGTTTGAGATATTTCTTTGCAAAAATAGTCTTTTAATTGATATTAGTCAAGTTTTATAGATGATTTCATCTATCTATCAAGTGAAAGCGGTAGAAACAAGTGGAGAACTGTAATGACTGTAATAATGTTCGAGCAAAAGCAGCCAATCACCTCAACCACCAGGGTTGTCATCATGGTCAGTTCCTAAAGTGCTACAATTCCCCAAATTTGCGTGCTAAACAGCAGTTTTTGGTGCTATAGTAAAAAAAAAATTGCGGATAGTCCGTTCAAATGTACTTAGATTAGTTTTTAAGTTTTTTTTTTAATGTAAAGGAATAAAAAAGTATCCTGAGCTGATCAGAGCGCTGAATGCTAATGTGTACGCACACACGCATATCCCTTATTTGAATCAGATTATTGTCATAAACGAAAAATATTCTGACTACACTTTTACGTGAGACACATCATGTAATTGCATCTTAAATGTCTATATTTTCAATTCGGTCATATAAGAGAAAAAGTGCTACATTCAATGTAGCACGTACTATACATGATTAAATCATGCTAAAATAACACTTTTGTGCTACAGGTGACAACCCTGTTAGCCATCAATAATACTAATTACCTTGCTTAACAGCAGAGATGCCAAAGAGGTGATGGCTTTCCATGCTTTCCCAATTGAGTCAGATACACAGTCAGTCCCTCTTCAGTGTTCCAGGCAATTAATTAACATGAGAAGATAGAGCGCAAAATCTAGAAAATTATTGAAAGATACAAGCATGAAAAGCATAGATTCCAACATTCAAGATCAAATTATCAATATTTCTATTTTTATGGTGGCCAACGGTATTAAAAATAGGGCTTTAGAAAATGGATTGACTTAGAAATTTAGAAATTTTTGGCATTGGGTTTGAAGCGTGTTTGACAAAAATGGTTTTCAGGTTCTCCATGTCTAACCCAACCAAACTCTACAGCATTTTCATCTGACGAGTTTCAAGCGTTTTAGACATAGGATTTTCAAAATTGTAATACGCAAGAATAGCTTGGTTGAACACAGGTTCTGAAAAGATCCAACCCTATGTTAAACAGTGCTCAAAACGATAATCTGCACAACCCATGTCCTACTTCGCTATGGATGTGGGTTGTCCCAAAACGGAGCTTTGGATTGTGTAGGTCTATCCCAGAACAATATATTACAAATCTTAAGCTTCTAGAAAAAATTTACATGTTTCAAGAAAAAGTTAAAAGGGAAAGAACAATTTTTGAGCAGATCTCATACTAATAAGTAGTACTTACAACTTACTACACTTCATTTTTAAGTTGATATGACTGTATCAGAGTATTCTTTACTTCACTTCTATGTATTAGAACACTTTGGCAAAATGTTGGCCCCTTAGAAGCAAGCCAATTTGTGCCCCCTACACACAACTGGCACACGTTCATAGGTGCCGGCAGGGAAGGGAGGGAACCCCTTCCCCTAGAGAGAAGAAGACATTATAAAATATTCACATTTTGTAAACTAGGCTGATGGGTATTTGCCCACATTTGTCTTTGGATTTATAGAGAAAGAAAATTTATTCCAAAACTCGTTAAGCAGTATTCAAACACTAAATAAATACTTGCATGGTTAAATTGTTGTTAATTTTAATATTACAAAAAACTTATTGGGACTTGGATATAGCCTACTAGTAAAAGACAAAGCCCCATAAACAATTATACTCTTCCAAATAGTAAAACTATTTACACCCCATATTTTTTTTTGTCCTACAAAAGCTAATTGAATTTTTTTTTTTCAAAGAAGATGGATGAAATAATTTTAAGAAAATAATTATGTGAATTTGCTAATGGTGTCTTGGGGGAGAAAGCTAGGAACACAGCTATGAATATTAGTAAAAAAAAGCTTTATGTTTAATAGATAGAAGAATTATGTACAAGAGAGCTTGTACGAGAATTATCTGAGTGATGGATCATATGAAAACAAGTGAAATGTAATGAAAGTGAAGAAAGCATTAAAAATGAACTAAGGAGGTGTGAAGTGGAGGCCATGGATAAAATTGTCAAGGAACTGGAAGATGCAGCTATACTGTATAATAGTAAAATATTGTACTGGTATGTCAATAAATTGAGAGAGAGAAGCCAATCTGGACTTGTCCCAGTTAAGGATAGGAATGGGCCACAATTAGTGATAATGAAAGAACAAAATATAGATGGGTAGAACATTTTGTGGTTGGGTTACACAAAGATAGAGTTGCACGAATTGATATAGAGGAAAATGAAAAGTTTATGATACCTAGGATATGAAGGAAGATTTGTTTTGTGAGAAAGAATTAGTGACAGTACAAAAAGGATTAAAAAATAATAACGCCATGGGTGCTGACAGCAGGGGCGTAGCTTCAGCATTTTTATCGGTGGGGAGAGGACAAGAGGGGGTCCACCTCTGGATAGTCAATGAGCCTGGGTTATCCATCATGGGGAAGCAGTGGTGGTTCTAGCCTCTTCAATTTGCTTATACTTACATACAGTAAGTAGTAAGTATACATTTTAAAAACTACAAAATCATTATAGACGTTATATTATGAATTTGCGCCCCCAACAAAATTTGAGGGCACCTAGGCCCCCTCCCACGCTCACTTGTTCCCAGAGTCAATGGATCAAAATTTTGAGATATCCATTTTGTTCAGCATAGTCAAAAACCCTAATAATTATGTCTTTTGGGACAACTTAATCCCCCACAGTCCCCAGGGGAGGGGCTGCAAGTTAAAATTTTGACCATTGTTTACATGTAGTAATGGTTATAGGGACGTGTATAGACATTTTCAGTGGGGCTTTTTCACGTTAAAGGGGGTTCGGGGGAGGAGGCTATGTGGGATGATCTTTCCATAGAAGAATTTGTCATAAGGGAAGAGAATTTTCATTAAGGACCAAATAATTTCCTAGCATTATTAAAAAAAAACGAGAAAATATATATAAAAAAGTTTTCTCAGGTGCAAGTAAGGAGCAGTATTAGAACCTAAAATGAACAAAAATTATGACATATATAAGGGGGTTCATCTCCTCCACAATATCTCACTCTTTACACCAAAGTATTTTTAGTAATTTCAACTGTTTATTCTATGGCCTTTCTGATTCAGAGGTCATTTTTAAAGAATTGGGACAAAACTGAAGCTTTAGTGTAAAGAGCAAGGTATTGATAGGGGGAGAACCCCCCTTATATAAGTAATAAAAATATACATGTAGAAATGGTTATAGGGACGTGTATAAACATTTTCAGTGGGGCTTTTTCACGTTAAAGGGGGTTCGGGGGAGGAGGCTATGTGGGATGATCTTTCCATAGAAGAATTTGTCATAAGGGAAGAGAATTTTCATTAAGGACCAAATAATTTTCTAGCATTATTAAAAAAAAACGAGAAAATATATATAAAAAAGTTTTCTCAGGTGCAAGTAAGGAGCAGCATTAGAACCTAAAATGAACAAAAATTATGACATATATAAGGGGGGTTCGTCTCCTCCACAATACCTCACTCTTTACACTAAAAAGTATTTTTAGTAATTTCAACTATTTATTCTATGGCCTTTGTGATTCAGAGGTCATTTTTAAAGAATTGGGACAAAATTAAAGCTTTAGTTTAAAGAGCAAGGTATTGATAGGGGGAGAACCCCCCTCATATATGTAATAAAAAGAGTTTCGTTACATAAGTTGATTCATAAGTTACATATATTTATTACTAATTAAAACGTTTGTAAAAAATAAAAATAAAAAGTTCTAGTTGCCTTTTTAAGTAACCAAGAACTGGAGTACATCTAGGCCTTCTCTCCCACCCCTTTTTTTTATCAGAATCGCCTGATCAAAACTATGAGAAAGCCATTTAGCCAAAAAAAAATAATATGCAAATTTTGTTTTAATTTTTCATGTGCAATGAGCCAAAATCCAAACATGCATTAATAAAAAACGTTCAGAAATTAAATAAAAAAACAAGTTTTTTAACTGCAAGTAAGGAGCAACATTATACTTTAAAACAAACAGAAATTATTCTGTATATGATAGGGGTTGTCACCTCCTCAACGCCTCACTCTTTATGCTAAAGTTTTTAATTGTTTTAAAAATAGAGTTGTGAGAAAGAGTCAAACTTTAGCATAACGAGTGAGGCATTGAGGAGGTGACAACTCCTTTGCACCAACTGTCTCCAAAGCATATTCAAGCCTTTGACTTATTAGGGAACTATTACTAGCTGGTCATGCAGGATCTGTTTAAGCTACAACTGTTACGGGGGGGGGGGTTAATTTTAAAGTTATTTACAGGGAGGTTTCTTATAAAGTTAAGGGGTTTCTTATAAAGTTAAGTTGGATTGTAGTATGGGAGCTTTCTAGTTAAGGGACATGGAGTGAGAGGGTTCTATTGACAAATTTCTATAATCATGAAGACAAAATCATTGTCATGACGTTCAGGTCTCCCGAGTTGGGCAGATTCCCTTGGGAACGATCCAGTAGACAATAGGAACTGTACCTGGTACCTTGACTCAAAGACAAACACAATTATCGACAATAATTTTATTTTCTTACTTCATATACAACTTCAGGTAAAATGACTTCAATGAACGATAGCAGTATAATGTGCATCAAAGACTGAGTACAAAAAACTGAATACGCTCCTAACTTTTGGTTCACCTTATATATCCAGAATCAACCCGGATTTCTAAATTAAGCACTGGGTAGACTGACCTCAGAAATGTTGCAATACAACTCTTCTTTTGGTTATAAAACATATGGCCTAACCTCCTTGCAAAGATTTATTACAACGAGGGTTTTCACCTCCAGTTTATTGACCAGACCAGAAAATAGAAATCTGGTTTCTAATTGGCTTTATTCAAAAGTTTGAATCTAATTTTGGTTGTCTATAAAGTATCATTTTTTGCTTGCAGTAAGATTTGTACCAAAGGTAAAAAGTATCATTTTTTGTTTGCTATAAAACTTGTGCCAAAAAGCACAAATCTTAATATGTATAAGAGATTCTGTAATAATGAATTTACAGTTTAAAATCTTAATATGTATAAGAGATTCTTAAAAACCTTCTAAAGTGAACGAATGAGAGATTTGGTTTTGAGTTCTGAAAGGGGGAGGGGGGTTGCTGGTCCATATGTTACACAACTGTAAGACAAGAACCTTCCTAGCTGGTCTTTTTTGAAAAGTAATACAGCCTATAGCTGATTGAAGATGTACAAAGGAGGACCACTAAATGTATTATTGGCTTGGTAAGAAACCATATAGTGTAAGAATATCTATCCTTAAGTTACCTTCATTGACTTTCCAATGCAGATGCAGCAACATACTTCTAACATAAGAATATGTTAAACCACCCCAAAACAAGCTCTCTACTCAGGTAAGCAATGAAAGACAAACACAAGGCAATTCCAAGACAGTTCACAAGCCTTTTGTGAACTAATAATGTTTTACTAATAATGTTAACTAACAGGTATTCATTTAGACAGTAGAAATAGGATTGCTAGCTAATAGAAATATTGGCTTAAAATTCTCTAATAATTTACTTCAACATGTTTTAAATTTGTCAGATATTCTCTAGCAATGTTAGCAGACAGTTTTTAGTTGGAAACACTATTGTTGGGAAAATTGTTAGCTAACAGTTTTCTGTTTGGAAAGTTGAATGGTAATATCCATGCTTTTCTTTTTTAATTTTGTAGATTTACTTTCTTCATAACATTTTTGTATTTAAGAAAATAATAACTACCACTCCTGAATAAGCTTCAAATGGCAATTTTTTGTAGTAAATATTTATATTAACATAGTATTTAGATATCTAAGAAAAAAAAACTTACCTCTAGAGTCAGAATTTCATCCTGAATCAAAATATAATATTTGTTTCTGTTTCAGATTCAATTTGAACCTGACCTTTCCCAAATATTTAGTCCATATATACAATTCATATGTATTTGTTGATTCTTGATTTAGCCATCATCAATTCAATTTAGGGTAAAAAGCCACTATCCAATTGAGAAAAATTATGTAATAGTAAAACTGTCATACCTTGTTACCAAAGAGAAATGGAGAAAAATTGTACGTATCAATGCATAACTAAAAAACTAAGCTATGTATCAATAAGGTTATTATTAAAGTTATTTAAGATGAAATACTTAAAATTATTAAGTTTATTCACTTATCTACTAGAACCTCTTTTTAAATACCAATTATGCTATTTTGATGTATATGTCCTTTCAGTGTTTCAGTCTCTAAATATGCAACTGTTATTGGTTGATATCCATTTTATAATTTACAAACATTAAAAAAGTTTTTCTTTTCAATGTTTGTCAAAACAAAGACCATGTTTTTAATTTATGCTGATAAATTATTTGTGAAAATTCCACCAAGAAGGCAGGGCTCTTGTTACTGCCCTTACATTACATCATGCAGGTATTTTACCCTCTGGGTAAATCAGTTTTAGGTAAAATTCTACTTTAGCTACTTTTGGCTATTAAACAGTTTGTGGTAACAAACTGTAGTAAGGAGCAACCTGGATCAATAGTAACCGAAACTTTGAAAAATGGAATTTTGATACCAATAGTTACATCAAAAGAATCGCATTTTAATGCTGATTTTAAATATATAAATTAAATCAAGATCAGTTATACCCATCAAAAGTTACAAGCCTGAGAAAATTCGCCTTATTTTAGAAAATAGGGGGAAACATCCCCTAAAAGTCATACGATCTTAACGAAAATCACACCATCAGATTCAGTGTATCAGAAAACTTCATTCTAGAATTTTCAAGACCCTATCTACATTATGTGGAATTTTCGCATTTTTTGCCAGAAGACAAATTATAGATGCATGTTTATTTGTTTTTTTTTTTTCCCCAGGGGTGATCGTATTGACTCAGTGGTCCTTGAATGTCGCGAAAGGACTCATTCTAACGGAAATTAAAAGTTATAGTGTCCTTTTTAATTGACAAAAAAAATTGTAGGGCATCTGGCCCCCTCCCATGCTCATTTTTTCCCCAAAGTCAACAGATCTAAAATTCTGAGATAGCCATTTTATTCACCATAGTCGAAAAACCTAATAACTATGTCTTTTGGGACAACTTACTCCCCTGCAGTCCCCTTGGGAGGGGCTGCAAGTTACAAACTTTGACCTGTGTTTACATATAGTAATGGTTACTGGGAAGTGTAGAGACGTTTTCAGGGGGATTTTTTTGGTTGGGGGGGGGGAGAGTTGAGGGGAGGGCTTACGCGGGAGGATCTTTCCATGGAGGAACTTTTCATGGGGGAAGAGACTTTAAATGGAAGGGGCGCAGGATTTTCTAGCATTATTTAAAAAAACAATGAAAAAATAAATATGAAAAGTTTTTTCTACTGAAAGTGACAATCAACATTAAAATTGAAAACGAACAGACATTATAACGCACATGAGGGGTTTACCTCCTCGTATTACCTAGTTCTTTATGCTAAAGTATTTTTAGTAATTACAACTACTTATTCTATGGAGTTTGTGATTCAGGGATCATTCTTAAGGAATTGCGACAAAATTTAAGCTTTAGTGTAAAGAGCAAGGTATCAACGAGGGGCGAGCCCCCTCATATACGCAATAAAAACATACAAATGCAGAAGTTTACTATGTAAGCTAATTTGTAAGTTACGTATATTTTTTACTTATGAAAAGGTTCGTAAAAAATTTAAAGTTAATGCCTTTTTAAGTAATCAAAAACTTGGAGGGCAACTAGGCCTCCTCTCTTGCTCCTTTTTTCTCAAAATCTTCCAATTAAAACTATGAAAAAGCCATTTAGCCAAAAAAAATCAATATGCAAATTTTGATTTAATTATTTATGTGAATAGAGCCAAGATCAAAACATACATTAATTCAAAAACGTCCAGAAATTAAAAAAAAAATGTTTTAAGTTTTAATGTTGTTGCTCCTTACTTTCATTTAAAAAAACTTGTTTTTTTTTGTTTAACCTAGGAAAGGGGTAAGGTTAGGAAAATGAAACTTTCAGGGATGGGTCTAAATACTAAATCATGTCTTGGGAAGGTATTTTGAAGTACCTACCTCTACTCCTTCTCTCTCTAGAGGGTCTTGAAATTTGTCTACACAGAAATATTGCAATTTTTATTGCAGGGCATTGAGGAGGAAAAGCCCCTTTCATATATGGAGTAATTCCTGTTTGTTTTAAGTTTTAATGTTGTTGCTCCTTACTTTCATTTTAAAAAAACTTGTTTTTTTTTGTTTAACCTAGGAAAGGGGTAAGGTTAGGAAAATGAAACTTTCAGGGATGGGTCTAAATACTAAAGTATGTCTTGGGAAGGTATTTTGAAGTACCTACCTCTACTCCTTCTCTCTCTAGAGGGTCTTGAAATTTGTCTACATGACAGAAATATTGCAATTTTTACAAAACATTGTATCTTAATTTTCAGTCATCAGTTTCTTTTTCTCTGGCTTTAGATCTGAAAATACAATTCCTGTTATTTGAGTAGAAGTTCAGCTATACCAATGTTTTTTTTTCTTCAAAATTAAAGAAATGTATTTGCATGTCTTTTAAATCATACAAATATGGATTCACCTGTTGTGATGCTAAAAACAATCTTCAAGTACTTCATTTAAGCAGAAGATCTATTTAGCAAGGTTTCACTTTTATAACACAGATTTTTGTCATCAAAAGTCAGGACCTTCTAGAGGAAAAAGGAGTAGAGGTAGGAACTCCAAAACACCTTCTGAGGATATACCATTATTTTTATGAGGATAAGCCATTATTTTGTAAAAATCCTTTTAAGTTTTTCACTCAACCCTGGAACATATGGTAGAGAAAAAAAATATCTTTCTTTTCTGTTGTTTCCCGAATATTGTCAGAAAATTCTAGAATTTTTTTTCCTTCTTTTCGAAAAAGTCTGGTCAATTAACCACCCTGGATAATGGTTACTTACTAAAATCTCTTTAAACAACAATAATTCCTCCTCAATAAATTTTGGAGAACAAATTCTAAAAATGCGGTCAGTTAAGGATATGATAAACAACAAATATCTGTAAATCTTAAAATCCAGACTATTTTCATTTTTTAAAAGAAGGACATCCAGAAAAGGAAGTTTATTATCCTCTTCTAATTCTATTGTAAATTTAAAATCCCCTCCCCAAAAATTAAGATGTTCTAGAAAAACTTTTTAATTCCTCCATCCCATAATTCCATACTGAAATTATGTCATCCATATATCTCCCCCGAAATTTATGCTTTAATAAGTATGAATCTAATGCTATTGTTTCAATATTTTCTACAAAACAATTCGCTAATAAAGGACTTAAAGGGGCCCGCATGGGTAAACCATTTACTTGTTCGAAAAAAAACCCCTCTGAATTGAAAAAAAAAATAAGAGAACATGTTGTACAACCTAACTAAATTCATAATTACACCAACTTTCAAAACTGTTTCACCACTAAGTAAGTCCAAATTTCTTAGTATCTTTCTCTCAAGAAGAATTTCTGCAGCTTTTACATCAATACTTGCATACATTGACACTATGTCAAAACTTGAAATTATAGAATTTGAAGAAATCTCAACTTCTTTTAGTTTTTTTTTACAAGTTCTGACGAATTTTTAATGTAAGAAATTTACTTAATGTAAGTAAAATTCTTAAAAGAATTTTACAAGATAATGGCTTAAAGGAAGGTTTAAGAGGTAGTAATACTTTGGCTAGTTTTTTAAATTCTGGAAAGGATAGGACTTCCATAGAGTAACAAAGAGAGGTTTATAAAATCCCATGTACTTGTGGAAGCTCTTATGTGGGATGTACTAACCAGAATTTAAAAACGAGATTGCTACAACATCATAATTCTATTTCATCATCTTTAAAACAAAATACCAAACTTGAAGATTTCACGTTGTCCCTCTTGGAACATATCTTTAATTTTCCAAATCATTTTTTTTCTTTGAAAATATTTCTTTGATTTCTAGGGACCAAGGTTTAAAGCAGATTTTCAGGGAAACAATTGAAATTAAAAAATTCTATACAAGAATAATTCCACAAACAGAGATACAGGTGAATTTGGATTGAACTTAATTTATGATAACTTACTGAGGTCAAATAAAGTAAATATCACCTCACCTAAGAGCTATGACCTCTGTCCACATAATATGTCAGATAATTCTAATGAACTGGAACCAAAAAGGTCAAAGAGATTTGCCTCTGCTGTTGCATTGAAAAAAATAAGAGCAATAAACTATATGTAATTAGTTTATTAGGTATAAATTTTGTTTATTTTTATTCATGTCTTTTAGTTTAACTGCTGATGATGAACACTGTATATGTGCTGGAAATATCCAGTTAAATAATTTTATATCTATTCACTGTCAATAAAAAGGTATCATCCCTATTTTGAACTGCAAAATGTAGTATTAGGCTATTTTGTGGGAAATGAGTGATAACTCATACTTCAATTAAAAATTTGTCATTTTTAAGACCTCAAAAAGTGCTTAAATTTCAAGTAGAAGCAATTATTGTATTTTTGAAAAACATAAAAAAAGGCATCAAGTGGTATTTTCACTTTATTGGTGAGTCAGTTATATGAACTGTCATAATTTTTGAAAATTCATCATTTTTAAGAGCTTAAAAAGTACTTAAATTTGAATTTACAGTAGAAATGATTATTATATTAACAAAGAACATAAAAAAGGGCAAAAAGTGGTATATTCACTTTATGGGTAAGCCAATTTAATGAACTGTAATAATTTTACCCATACTTTAGCCTGTAGACCCATCTGTGGAAGTTTCATTTTTCTAACCTACCCCTTATCTAAGATAGCTAAAAGTAATTAAAGCAGAATTTTACCCAGTTTTAACAAGATTTACACAGGTATATAATCTGTATATACAAAAAGAAAGAAAGGTAACATCTTTGAGGGTCTGGGTAAAATTCTAGTTAATTGACTTCTTGCTGTCTCAGAAAGGGTTTAGGTTAGAAAAATTAAACTTTCAGGGATGAATCTACAGACTAAAGTGTGTCCTGGGAAGGTATTTTGAACCAACTACCTCCACTCCTTCTCCCTCTAGAGGGCCCTGACCTTTGATGACCTTTAAAAATATGTGTGTTTTAAAAGTGAAACTTTGCAAAATAGATCTTCTGCTTGAATGAAGTACAACAAAATAGTTTTCAGATTCACAACTTTGCTCAATCCAAATTTATAATGTTTTAAAGATATGAAAATACTTTTCCCAAATTAAAAAAAAAAACATTCATAAGGCTCAAAATTCTGTTCAAATAACAGGAATTGCATTTTCAGAACTAAAGGCAGCAAAAAAGCAACTAGTAATGGAAAATTCAGGTAAAATGTTGTTTTGTCAAAATTTCAATAGGTATAATTCTAGTTAATTGACTTCTTGCTATCTTGGAAAGGATTTAGGCTAGGAAAATAAAACTTTCAGGGATGGATCTACAGGCTAAAGTATATCCTGGGAAGGTATTTTAAAGTACCCACCTCTGCTCCTTCTCCCTCTAGAGGGCCCTGAAATTTGCCTACATGACAGGTCTATACCTATTGTAAATTTGAGAAAACAACATTTTACCTTAATTTTCAGTTACTAGTCACTTTTTTGCTGCCTTTAGTTCTGAAAATGTAATTCCTGTTATTTGAGTAGAATTTTGAGCCATATCAATGTTTTTTTTTCAAAATTCAGGGAATCTGTTTACATATCTTTAAAACCTTGTAAAATGGGATTGAGCAAAGTTATGAAGCTGAAAACAATTTTGTTGTACTTCCATTAAGCAGAAGATCTATTTTGCAAGGTTTCACTTTTATAGCCCACATATTTTTAAAGGTCATCAAAGGTCATGGCCATCTAGAGGGAGAAGGAGTGGAGGTAGTTGCTTCAAAACACCTTCCCAGGACATACTTTAGCCTGTAGACCCATCCCTGAAAGTTTCATTTTTCTAACCTAAACCCTTTCTGAGATAGCAATTAACTAGAATTTTACCTTTTGGTAAAATTCTAGTCAATTGACTTCTTGCTATCTCAGAAAGGGTTTATGTTAGGAAAATGAAACTTTCAGGGATCTATCTACAGACTAAAGTATGTCCTGGAAAGGTATTTTGAAGCAACTAACCCCCCTCCTTCTCCCTCTAGAGGGCCCTGACCTTTGATGTCCTTTAAAAATATGTGTGTTATAAAAGTGAAACCTTGCAAAATAGATCTTCTGCTTAATTGAAGTACAACAAAATTGTTTTCAGCTTCATAACTTTGCTCAATTCCATTTTATAAGGTTTTAAAGATAGCCTATGCCAATACATCTCCTAAATTTTGAAAAAAAAAACATTGATATGCCTCAAAATTCTACTCAAATAGCCTAACAGGAATTGTATTTTCAGAACTAGAGGCAGAGAAAAAGCAACTGGCAACTGAAAATTAAGGTAAAATGTTATTTTGTCAAAATTTCAATAGGTATAGACCTGTCATGTAGGCACAATTTCAGGGCCCTCTAGAGGGAGGAGTGGAGATGGGTAGTTTAAAATACCTTCCTGGGACATACTTTAGCCTGTAGACCCATCCCTGAAAGTTTCATTTTTTAACCTAAACCCTTTCCGAGATAGCAAGAAGTCAACTAACTAGAATTTTACCCAGCATATTAAATATTTCGCAACTATGGACTATTTTACCATTTGGGGCACCATAGAGGGCTCAAAATAGAATTTGCCCTAGAAATCATGATGTATTCACTTTCATCCTACCTAAAGTATGTTGTGAACTTCGAGTGTACCCTATTTTTTTCACGCCTAGCTTATACCAAACTACAAACCACAATGCTTGAATCTTTCCTCAAACATATTTCTGTAATTAGGCTACTAGTCAAAAATGGCAAAAAACTAAAACCAGGGTTGTTCATCGATGAAAAAATAAAAGTCAGCAGCTGAAAAGTTAGCAGCTAAATCACTAGATTCGTGAAGAAACTATCAACTAAAAATTAATTAAAAATATAATTTTGCTGCTTTAACGCTCATTATCAACGTAACGAACTGCTAATTTTTTCTTTAGCATGTTCTACAAACAGGCACCTATTGGAAGAGGGGGAAATTACCCCCTAGATGCTGCCAAATATCTTAAGATTGATGTTTTTTTCCAGCAAAAATCACTGTCGAAGTTGAAATTTTGGAAACATATTTTAGTATCATTATGAAAAAAAATCTTTGTTCCCTCTTTTTATTTTTCCCATTGGCTACCTTTGGCTTATCCCCCAATCAGTAAAAATTGGTTATCGGTGGCGTAATTGGAATATTTATTTTTGGTTCTTATAAGTTTTTCCTTGTCCATTCAAAACAATAGTTTTTTCCCAAAGAATAAAGAAACTATTTCTTTTTACATTAGCTGAGCTAATATACTTACTGGGACACCAGCGACAATTTTGGAAAAGTCTTTTTTTTATTTTCATGAACAAAATTGTTTCTCTCCACATAAGTTTTGAAAAACTCTTCGTTTTACTGTTTCTTTCAAACAGTTCGTGGTAACGAACTGTAGTAAGGAGCGATCCGGCTTAATAGTAACCAAAACTCTAAAAAATTGAATTTTGATATCAATAGCTACATCAAAAGAATCGCATTTTAATGCTGATTTTAAATATATAAGTTTCATCAAGTTTAGTCTTAGCCATCAAAAGTTACGAGCCTGAGAAAATTTGCCTTATTTAGGAAAATAGGGGGAAACACCCTCTAAAAGTCGTAGGATCTTAACGAAAATGACACCATCAGATTCAGCGTATCAGAGAACCCTACTATAGAAGTTTCAAGCTCCTATCTACAAAAATGTGGAATTTTGCATTTTTTGCCAGAAGACAAATCACGGGTGCGTGTTTATTTGTTTGTTTTTTTTTTTTTTTTTTTCCCCAGGGGTCATCGTATCGACCAAGTGGTCCTAGAATGTCGCAAGAGGGCTCATTCTAACGGAAATGAAAAGTTCTAGTGCCCTTTTTAAGTGACCAAAAAAATTGGAGGGCATCTAGGCCCCCTCCCACGCTCATTTTTTTCCCAAAGTCAACGGATCAAAATTTTGAGATAGCCATTTTGTTTGGCATAGTCGAAAATCATAATAACTATGTTTTTGGGGATGACTTACTCCCCCACAGTCCCTGGGGGAGGGGTTGCAAGTTACAAACTTCAACCAGTGTTTACATATAATAATGGTTATTGGGAAGTGTACAGACGTTTTCAGGGGGGATTTTTTTGGTTTTGGGGGTAGGGTTGAGGGAGGGGGCTATGTGGGAGGATATTTCCTTGGAGAAATATGCCATGGAGGGAAAAATTCAATGAAAAGGGCGCAGGACGAATCTGGTCACGTTAGAAAAAAACGTCAAATTAAGAGTTTAATATACAATGCTGGGTGTTCGGAGCCTCTCTATTATGGAGTATAATTCGAAAATAACACAACTATACGAGCGATAAAACATATATACCACAACCATAACTCAACTAACGAAAGAACTGCTAAGAGATAACACAACTATAAAGCGAAAACAGGTGAAAACTAACGGGAAAATAAACGAACTAAGAGGTGGAAGGGGCCCAGAGAAAAAATATAATCCTTTTTCAATTTTGAGCCTAACTTCCGCAAAGGAGTAATAATGTCAGAAGCCCCGAAATACCGAATTATTTTCTTTTCAAACAGTTCGTGGTAAGGAACTGTAGTAAGGGGCGACCCGGCTCAATAGTAAACGGAACTCCAAAAAACGGAATTTTGATGCTAAAAGATACATCAAAAGAATTGAATTTTTACGCTGATTCTAAATATATAACTTAACCCTACTATAGAAGTTTCAAGCTCCTATCTACAAGCCTGAGAAAATTTGCCCTATTTTGGAAAAAGGGGGAAACATCCCCTAAAAGTCATAGAATCTTAACGAAAATCACACTATCGCATTTGGTATATCAGAGGACTCTATAGCAAAAATTTCAAGCTCCTATCTAAAAAATGTGGAATTTTGTATTTTTTGCCAGAAGACAAATCACGGGTGCGTGTTTATTTGTTTGTTTGTTTTTTTTTTTGTTTTTTTTTTTCCAGGGGTCACCTTATCGACCAAGTGGTCCTTGAATGTCGCGAGAGGGCTCATTCTAACGGAAATGAAAAGTTCTAGTGCCCTTTTTAAGTGACCAAAAAAATTGGAGGGCAAATAGGCCCCCTCCCATGCTCATTTTTTCCAAAAGTCAACAGATTAAAGTTTTAAGATAGCCATTTTGTTCAACATAGTCGAAAACCATAATAACTATGTCGTTTGGAAATGACTTACTCCTCCATGATCCCTGAGGGAGGGGCTGCAAGTTACAAACTTTGACCAGTGTTTACATATAGTAATGGTTATTGGGAAGTGTACAGACGTTTTCATGGGAATTTTTTGGTTTGGGGGGTGGGGTTGATGGGAGAGGGCTGAGCATGGGAGAGGGAGAAACATGAAAACGTTTTTTCAAATGAAAGTAAGGAATAGCATTGAAATTTAAATCGAACAGAGATTATTACGCATATGAGGGGTTCTAAAAATACTTTAGCGTAAAGAGCGAGTTATTTAGGAGATAAATACCTCGCTCTTTATGCTAAAATATTTTTAGTGATTTCAACTATCTATTCTACGGCCTTTTTGATTCAGGGGTCATTCTTAAAGAATTGGGACAAAACTTACGATTTAGTGTAAAGAGCGAGGTATTAACGAGGGTACAAACCCCCTCGTACACATAATAAAAATATAAGAATATAAAAGTTTGTTACGTAAGTTAATTCTTAAGGTACGTATATTTTTTACTAATAAAAACGTTCGTTGAATATTAAAAGTTCTAGTAGCCTTTTTAAGTAACCGAAAAATTGGAGGGCAGCTAGGCCTCCTTCCCCACCCCTTATTTCTCAAAATCGTCTGATCAAAACTAAGAGAAAGCCATTTAGCCAAAAAAAAAATTAATATACTAATTTCATTTCAATAATTTATGTGCGGAGAGCCAAAATCAAACATGCATTAATTCAAAAACGTTCAGAAATTAAATAAAAAAAAACTAGTTTTTTGTACTGAAAGTAAGGAGCGACATTAAAACTTAAAACGAACAGAAATTACTCCGTATATGAAATGGGTTGTCCCCTCCGCAGTCCCTCGCTCTTTACGCTAAAGTTTTTAATTGTTTTAAAAAGTAGAATTGTGGCAAAGAGTCAAACTTTAGCGTAAAGAGCGAGGGACCGCGGAGGGGACAACCCATTTCATATACGGAGTAATTTCTGTTCGTTTTAAGTTTTAATGTCGCTCCTTACTTTCAGTACAAAAAACTAGTTTTTTTTTATTTAATCATTAAAAAAGATCGAAGGAATGTCTTTTACTCTCAATACATTCTCGTTTATTGGCAATAATTGTCCATTCTACTACTAAAGCCGAGGGGCCTTCGCTCCTCTGTTCCATTTGCATTACAGTAAAAAACAATTTTAATGACATTCATTTAGGTAAAAAAAATTGTAAACAGCTAAAACACCGGCAGGTTCTGACAAAGTTTTCTTACCACCTCAAGCAGATAACATGTTTTAGTGAGGAGGCACTACCATGAATTTACGTTACCAGACAAAAAAAAAAAAAAATACAGTTTCTATAGCAACATCCGTATTGAACGAGCGTAAAAAAATCTGTTGAGGCAAACAATCACCTTCTAAAGAGTTAAACTTACATAACTAGAGTCAGATAAAAGTGATTTTTTTAGGGAATATCAGTCGCAGGATGAAACAAAAGAAGTGAATAAGGGAGTCGAACTCATTTGTTCAGTGTCCACTTTCTGTCAAGAACTACAAGGGTACGAGCAATGTATTATTTTGTTGCATCTATAGCAAACCGTTTCTTTAAGGTAAATTGATTAACTTGACCCACTGGTGGGGCGAGGCAATATTTTGGTGGGTCGTTGACAATTACACTCTTCAGCTAACTATACTTTGGAGCCTTAGTTGTGAAATATTTTTTTTAGCTGAACGAACTCACATTCATTTACATTTAAGAAGCAAAATGATATCTTAAATTGTTTATATTTTTCATGTGAACAAAGTCACATTCATATGCATTTAAAAAGCAAAAAAAAATATGATGGTATTGCAATGACGTCATATATTGTTCAAAAGGTTTTGCATTTAGAGAATAGTTTTCATTATCATGCAATATGCCTATAGGACTACCCAAAAATATATACAAATTTAATAGTCTTTAAAGCATCCTTCGGGTGAATAGACGAAATATTTTATATGACAAAACTTAAATATCACGAGGGGGAATCGGAATTTTAAGAACGCCTGGGATGAGCATCGGCCTGGGAGCCGCAGCACTAGGAAATGGAAGTGATATAAGGAACTTAATCATCTGCATCACAACTGGGAGCATAAAGCCACCCACAAAGTTCTTGCAATTCACAAGAGAGTTTCAGAATGAAACAGGGTTGTTATCAATTTGTGCATGGGCTCCAATTTTTCTTCATAATTTGGAATTAGCCGACATTCCCCATTCAAAACAATCACTTCTAGGTCTATTGTCTGCGAAAAACGATTGTACAGTCCAGTAACCAACAAATAGAGCCAGAAATTGTAATAGAAGTGTTTAACCATTGTTCAAGCAAAAAACGTTCAGTTATATATTCAATTGCCAGCTCGTGTTCTACTAGGATACAGCAGGAAGTGCTTAGCAGTACTAACAAAACCTTTACATTTTATAAACATTGTCTTTCTCATTGGGTTATATGTAATGAAATAGTAGATATAATGGCTAAACTGGACAATCGACAGATCTAAAATTTCCAGTGCAGCTTCTGAGCGCAACACATTGTGACAAATACACCCAAAACTGAAAGCCAAAGCAGGTCTCGTTTGAAAGGTGTCACGAGACCATTATTTGATCCAAAAATAACGCAGGTATCATCTGACGAGAAGCTGATTACCTTTTTGAAAAGAATTCAACTGAGTGAATTTTTTTCACTATGGGCTTTTTGAGGCTTTTTAAGGAGGCATTAGTCACAACCGGTATGGAAACAAAAACACAATGATACCTTCATCCCTCCCTGAAAAAATATTTCACCATTATAACTAGAAATTTGGTTGTTATTTGGTCAGTAAACTCATTCACAATGATGGGAAACTTCGTAATTTTTTAGTATTTTTGAGAGATTGTCCTCCCCAGTTGTTCCCACTTGCTTAATTAAAGCATTAGGCTTCGTCCTTTTGCAATTAGAATTATTAATGGCTTGAGAGTCTTTGACATGGAACTTCAGAATTTGTGAAAATATGTACATCTATGAAATAGGGAAATTTTCCTTAGCAACCCACGCAGACAAGACCAATGACAACATTACACCCTGGTGACTATACAATTCATATTCGCATTTTCTCTGAGAACTACTTAAAATGTCAGACGCTGAGACCTAATTCTTTTTAGCTTTCGTTGCTTTTGCATGTATTGTCTCTGGGTTGATTCACCTTCTCAGTAGGAACCTCCCCCAACCCACTCAGCGTGCGCCCTGGGGGAAGATAGAGGAACCCCCTACAGATATGTAGGGTACCTCTATTAAATGGGACACGCGGAACAAGGGAGGCCCTGTTCCCTGGGGGTCTAAAATAGAAACACCGGAATAATGGTGGCCTTATCATGACTGCGATCATAAAGAAGTGTCAACACAAGCATGGCAAGAGGAGTATACCAGTTCGTTATACTCCAGCTAGCAATGCCTATGGGTCTACCAAAGAAAATTTTTACTACCAGCATTATTGTCACAGATATCATCCCACGATATCATTACTCTTCTGGGTTACATTGACGCCACCGTCTCAGACCCAGCCGTTATAAAGTGTGGCGTAACTGGTGGAGCGACTTCAGACGTCGCTAATGAAAATGGAACCCGTGTCTTAAAATTGTCCCAGCAAATAACTTCACTATTACAATTAGGTTCTTTCAAGGAAAGAGAATAAAAGATCATGCTTGGTATAGCAATGACGTGATGGTCAGGAAGATAATAGATACACATCAGCGTAAGTCAGAGATGAAGATTATATGTTGCCAGATGTTGAAAGTATAAGGAGCTTAACTAGACAATATCAGCCACAGACTCGTGGGTTCATCTCTTGGGCTACATCTCAAGAAATTTGAGCTAGATGCTAGAGTTCCTCGCTTCATCTCCCGAATCTGAAAGATTGCATTATCAGAGAAAAGTATGTTTGGGAAATTCAAATGAATTGAAATACCTCGAACCGCATGCCCGGTTGCAATGTAACAACTGTGGAACTTCAGAAGTGTGAGACCCTATTTGAATAGATATGTGTGGAGCAACCTTAGCTAAAAAAAAGAATACTACCATTGGTAAACTTTGGAACATACCCAACATCCCATTTAGGATTCTAAATAATATGAATTAATATATTCCCAACCCCATAAAGAAAATTAATCGTTAGTAAACCAAAAAAGCCACTTGCGAGGGTGTGCTACAAATAAAAATAATAACAAATAAAAGGTAAAAGGGGGCTGGAGGGTAAAACCGTGATCTAAGAAATATTTCATGATATTTCATATGCATTAAAGTAACGTAATATCATAATCCAGAGGCAAAACTTTTCATTAATTTAATAAAAATAACAATCATTTTCAGAAAAGAAACCTCGTTACTCTTCAATCAAGGCTCAAAATCTCTGGCTACAACGTTGGGCGGCACCTGATGTTCAAACTTTGAAATCTACGATTGAACCAATATGCTACAATTTTTTGTTATACAAAGCAGTGAATCTCCAGTACTGAAAGCAACGTTGAAAAGTATAGTAGGATGGCATGCAAAATTTTTTAACTACAACTATTCTGCATCTTATGATGTATGAACTGTTTTCTTAACAATATCCACACATACTGAACCAGTAGTTTTAAAATATCAGGAGGGATCATCCTATTCATACTTCACAGGCGAGCGGAGCTTTAGATTCGTGAAACCTCAAATGGAATTTTGTATTAGTCCGATGAGTCTTTCACGTGTTTGACAGGATTGGATCAAAAAGAAAGAAAGAAAATATATTACTCACGTCCTTTGACAAGATTTGTGTTTGATGAATCGCAATTATCCATGAGTTTAGCTTTGATATTTAATGCCAACTGGTCGCTCTTCAAGGACAAATTCTGAAAGTTCTCGAAACACAAGTTGGCATTGTCACCCCAAACCGTCTTCACAGATTGGTTCCCATGACGCTTACAGTGCCACAGTGATGTTTTAATTTTAACTCTGTATGGAACTAGACATAAACATTTGACAATAATAGCAAGTAATCCCTTTACTATATTTTGAACCATCACTTAAAACTCGACTAATCTGTGAAATTGGAGAACAATGTCCAATTGAATGTGGGTCTTTGGTAAATTCTTAGAGAAGTCATACCCAGTGTTTCAATTAATCAATGGATGGAGTCTTGCTGAATATATTACCTCCTTTTTATCTTTTAGTTCCCCCTTTTCATATTCTTTATTGTACTGTAATTCTGAAACACCAATCTTCAAATGCTCATTAGCCTTCTCAAAAATGTCTATTCCCTAAAGTGTTACAGGATATTGTTCCTTTAAACAGTTTAAATATACTTTAGGAAACTCAAAGCCCGTGTCGAAAACCTTTGCAAGCGTTGTCACAATGATGCGTTGTACACCTCTATAACCCTTAAAATCTACATTATATTTTCAACCCCCCTTCCGCTTCCCACCCCTTAAAAAAGCTCCTGTTTAAACTCAGTTACAGTTAAATCCAAACTTTCAAAAAACAAAACGACCGAATCCCTTCCCATCTAATTGTAAATTTTCCACCTTATTAAACCACATTTCCTACCCAGTCCAAAAAAATAACCTTAAAATTGTAAGTCCGGCTTAACTGCCTGCATTTGTAGATAATGCGAGTACGTCTCACCCGTCTTTTCATTAACAAAATGAGTAATGTATGCTTTTACACTATCCCTACCTCCCATCTCCCGAATCTATTTTTCAAGAAGGGTCCAAATCTTACCCACAAAGGGGTAGATTATGTCAACTGGATCCGTATGAATACTACCATATGTAAGAGTATTAAAGGGGTGTCCAAACTCAGCGCAAAAAACATTACTATTCCGCAGGTGGTGTCGGCTGGGTAAAACTCTGGTAATATTGGGGGTGAACCTGCTTTACTTTTGTCCTGCTCCCCCTTTATCATGGTCGCTGTGTGGAGTGGGCAATTTCTCAACCTCACCTTCTTGCAGTTGATCAACACATTCATAGTCCTTGTCGAGGTGAAGATTGGCTATAAAACCACCTTTAGATCCCAAAAGATGGGGAGAGCTGCACTGTTTGGGTTCACACCCACACTGAAATCCCTCTCACGCTCAATTTCCTCTGGGGCCTATTCCATATCCATTAACGTTTCAACATCTTCATAGAGGTTGTAGGTCCCTTGAGATGATGCTAATTTTGATACGTGAACCTAAAACTAACAAGTGCTTACAAGCCCATTGAAACATTTTAGATTTCATCCGGAAAAAGAATTTATATTAGGCTGAAAAAGAATATGTTATTAGTCCGAAAATTCCTTGAGAGGTCAAAGTAACCGTTTGGATATGGAAATCCTATGCTACCAACTAAAGATTTGATGGCCAGAAATTATTCCATAAATGAATCCGAAGTAGCCTGTCGGCCTTGGCGAGGGTGTTCTACCAGTTAAAAATGTAAGGAACACAAATTACCCCATACATTGGGTTAAGTTGCCCCCCTTACGTTTCAGCTATTACGAAGTCCCCCATTGAAATTATGAGTCTTAAAAATTGGACTTAAAGAGTTGTTGGTGCTTAAATTACCCGCTCTTGTGGTGTTGGTAGCTCCATCCCCATCAAATTGACCAGCAGATTATCTATTATATGGTCAAAATCATCCTTAGCCGCCTGAAAAAAGAATAAAATTTGTTATTCCCTTGAAACAATTTTAATTTTAAGCCTTAGAAAATAATGAGCATTATCGAGATCCAGGGTTCTTACCCCTTGAGTTGACGTAGACATTTCCTTTGAAAATTGAATGTGGTATTTTCATTGTGACGAAACAAAATTATGGGGCAGTGTCCTCAAATCCCTCTCTTCCCTTTCAACAGTAGGACGCTACTAATCGGTACAAATATACATTATTTTCATTGTGGTGAAAAAGCTATTTCTTAGAGGGCCAGGGAGGCCCCCAACAGCAGTGTTGAGCTAAGGGGCTGTCTTTAATAGCGTCTAACTTTAGGCCAGTCTTGGACCCTCAATGTCCTATTTGTAAAGAGAAAGGTTTCAATTGTTGCTAAAAAAAAATTGCCATCATTCACTGGCAGATAATTTTAGTGCAGCCCTAATAGTGCCTCCATTCCAGCCCAAAAATTCAAAATCTAGGCCACAGTGGGGTAATCAATTAACAATACAGATTTTTGTTTGAACCCAAGTACAGTGATTCATACTTATTTCCTTAAAGGGTGATATATTAAGCCTGCTATGTGCTTCAAAATACCTCCTTAGGACATGTAATAGTTTTTAAACCTGTCTCTAAAAGTCTCATTTCCCCAATTTATAGATAACCAAAAACAATATGTTTAAACTGGAATTTTAGCAATTTGTTTTGCTTATTTAGGCTACATTGCTTATAAGAGGCAATTTTTTATGAGAAAGGGGCATAATAAATAGGGCAGCATAGAATCAAAGCCTCACAATAAGTAAACTTTTATTCTGTAGCCTAGGATTATATCTGGCCTTGTTAAGGGGAGGGGGTGAGGGCTCTCACACAATAAGTCATTATTATAGTCAAAATATTCCTTGTTTAGCTATTTTTGTTATTTACACCATGGAAAAAATATTACCCGTACCTTCATGTAACGTGTAAATAAGTTACATTTATGCAACCATTTAACGAGAATAAACAACTTGTTTAGACAGACAGTTCACCATAGAATGCAGATATTATAAAAGGCTCTTTTTTGGGAATTCACTAGAATGTAAAAGCTATGTAAAAACTTATGTTGACCGCTTAAAATGAAGGTAGTGATTTTTTAATGTATAAAAATTGACCCCCCTCTAAGAAATGGAAATATTTACTGTAAATACAGCTCGTCAATTTGACCAGAAAAAGCATCTTCATTTGTGATTCGTACATAATATTAGAGTGTTTAAATCTACCGGACAAAAGGGATGATCCCCTATGTAATTGATTAACGCCAGCTATTTACTAGAAACTAACTCTTTTACCTGAGGGTGGGTATCATTAAAGGTTAGGCAAACATGCGACAGATGGTAATGGTATCTCTCTTATAATATAGGAAGCGATTAGAAAGAGCAGGGCGGGTGAAAAACGTATATTTTGCAAGAAAAATTAGATAAATTGATCAGAGATGGAGCTCTACAGAATTGATCCAGCGATGGAGCTGTGGAGCAGGGTTTGCATATTAATTCCACAGAGTGAATTATACTAGTTCCTATTTGAGTATAATATTGCTTTTCTTTTTTGGTGAAGGAGGGGGTATCCATAATACACATAGAGGCTTACATTCATATAAGCAGACATCAAACCCTTTTTATTTAATTTCTTCACTTGTCACTGTTCATTTCGATAAATAGACTGATAAAGTTTCCCCTTTAAAAGTGGGTTTTATTGTCCTCAGAGAACAATAGAAAATCACCGAGTTCCACTAGAAGAATAATAGGCCACTATATAACGGGAACCCTTTATTCCTGACTAAATCAATAAAAGATCACGGAACGCTTCGCACCGTATTACTGAAAATAGTGGGAAATTCCTTCGTCCGGCAAAAGCTTTGAAAACAAAGCCTCTGTGTGTAAAGCAACAAAAAATATTGAACTAAAATCAATTTGGACTATGTCCCTGCTTGGGAGGACCCTGAAGGTTTTTCTTCTACATCCGTCCATAGGCTTTTGAAGAATCAACGAAAAAACTATGATGTAACATCTACGTTTGCACCTTGATTTGGCGGAGCTCCTAAGGGTTTTCCTGCCCCTAAAGGGCTTTAAAACAATCAAAGAAAAAACATTCCCTACTTAGTAACAAACACATGAATCTTGAAGAAAATTAATAACACCTACGTCTCGAGAGAATCACCGTTACAATTCTTCGTGATCTTAAACCCTTAAGGAAGAAAAAGATAGCGCCTTTGGTTCTCTTTAAAACCATTTAGCCCTCACTACTAATATCTTTCAACTCTTGCCACTGCCGGAATTTTAAATTCCTTTGGAATTTATTTCCAAATTCATTTTTGTAGTTTCAAGTTGAATCTTGTACTTCTAATTAAATAAAAAAACAAGTTTATTTTTTTCAACTGAAAGTAAGGAACGACGTTAAAACTTAAAACGAACAGAAATTACTTCGTATATGAAAGGGGCTGCTTCCTCATCAACGCTCCGCTCTTTACACTAAAGTTTGACTCTTTCTCTCAACTCTTCTTTTTTAAAATAGTAAAACAATTTAGCGTAAAGAGCGGGGCGTTGATGAGGAAGCAGCCCCTTTCATATACGAAGTAATTTCGGTTCTTTTTAAGTTTTAATGTCGCTCCTTACTTTCAGTTGAAAAAACTTGTTTTTTTATTTAATTTCTGGACGTTTTTGAATCAATGCATGTTTTGATTTTGGCTCTCCGCAGAGGAATAATTAAAACGAAATTTGCATATTCTTTTTTTTGGCTAAATGGCTTTCTCATAATTTTGATCGAATGATTTTGATAAAAAAAGAGCGGGGGAGGAACCCTAGTTGCCCTCCAATTTTTTGGTTAATTAAAAAGGCAACTAGAACTTTTACGAATCTGTTTATTAGTAAAAGATATAATTTTTTCCCAGTTCATTAAGAATGACCCCTGAATCACAAAAGCCGTAGAACAAATAATTGACATTACTAAAAATACTTTAGCATAAATACGCCTAAAAAATAAATATATGCCTATAGCAGAAACTGGACCAACATCTTCGTGATGAAGAACACGGCTTCCAACCTGGAAGATCCTGTGCAGACCTAATTTTCACACTGAGAATACTGGTTGGCGACTCAAAGGAATGGAATAAAAAGCTATATCTTGTTTTCATTGACCTAAAAAAGGCCTTTGACTCGGTTGACCGAAAAATCTTATGGAAAATCCTCAAATACTATGGAATACCCCCCAAGATAGTAGAACTGATCATCGCCCTGTACAAAAAAACAGAATGCTGTGTTCGAACAGAAAACGGAGTTACAAGATACTTCAAAATCATGACTGGTGTCAAGCAAGGATGTGTATTATCACCATTTTATTTACAATAGTTATGGACTACGTACTCAGACAGTCTACGGAGATGATGCAGATGATATAGTACTACTAGAAGGCGCCAAAGATCGATTACAGCTGCTATTTGATGAAATCTCAGAAAAAACCCGAGACGTCGGATTGTCGATCAACGTCGACAAATCAAAAAGTATGTCCACATCTGGCTCCCCCCTAACTCTACAATGCTCCGATAAATCTGTTGAACAGGTTCAAGAATTTAAATACTTAGGAAGCTGGATAGAAAATGCTGGCGATGTAACATTTGAAATCAAGAGAAGGATTGGACAAGCATCAGGCGCCATCAACAGACTAACACCAATTTGGAGAAGCAACAAATACTCACTTCGTTTAAAATTGCGCCTGTTCAACAGCAATGCGTTGTCTATATTGATCTACGCCAGTGAATGTTGGAAACTCAACCAACAACTTGAGAAACGTATCCTTGGATTCGAAAACATTTGCCTTCAAAGGATCATCAAAATCAGTAGGCATCAGAAAATTACCAATAGGGAAATCCGGCTGAAAACAAGCCAGCCCATAGTGACCGAAGTTTTGAAGAAACGAAGATGGACATATTTGGGTCATGTTCTACGCATGCCCGAAGACAGACTGCCCTCAAGAGTGTATCAGTGGCAGCCTTAAGGAAGACGAAGACAAGGCCGACCAAAACACACACTGCGGAGGCAGTATGATCGGGACCTGAAAAAGGCAAACATTTCCCTCACTCCGCAATGGGAAGATATCAGCTTCGTGATGAATGGAGAGACTTTGTCGACGCCATATGCGCCATTGATGGCTCAGGAGGATCTAAGGATAGTGCTAAGAAATATTTAGTTTGATCTTTAATGACTCTGAAGGATTTAAAATCATTCTCTATTTGAAAAAATACAAGGTTGTGAGAGCTGGGAACGCTATGCTTACCATTTCCAACATTCTAAATTCATCCTGTTTGTTAGAGACGGAAAAAACACAATTTACTATTAGTTTGAGTTATTGTGTGGCCTCATTACAAGGAGTTGCCTTATATAATTCCAGTAATCATTATCGTTAGTAGTTCGACGGATATTCTAAATCCTATGGGCAACGTACTTTCAATCTTGAAAATTGTCTTAAGCATGTCAGCAGGACCGATAACTAGAAATGGGAAACTTATGCTTTCTGCCTGAAGAATGGAAAAGATTATCTTTTAAAAAATCTTTACTAGTTTCTTAACTTGGACTCAACTCCTTATAATTTCTTTATCTACCTGTAGCAATAAGAAATTTATTTCATTATTTTGTTTAAATACCAATTCAATAATCTTTCTTGACGTTTTATATAAAATTTCTACCGTCTTTCTTTTCGATTGTCATTTTTTTGTCTATATCTTTTACTAATGAAACAGACTGGTCAGACAGGTGAATTACTTTTTCGTTTCTTTTTGATAAATTATCCATTTTCTGAAAAAAAAAATTCTACTTCCCTTTCAGTGACTAGACCTGTTACCCACCCTATGGCTTGCCCTAGAAGGGGTAGTAAGCTTCTCTTGTTTCTTTTTTACCATCATTCATTAAAGATTGCATTATTCTTAAGGTTTCCTTACTTTCATTTAGTTCTTCGTGTAATATTTTACAATTATCGACTACGCATTCAACAAATCACTGATCACCTTAAGATCTGTGAACTTCTTTTTTCCCTTTCCAAATCCCTGTCTGGTATTTATTCCATAAAAATTTACATTTCCATGCTAGAAACGATGCAATTAAATTCATCAAATTTTGATCGGACGGTTTTTAAATTAACATACCAAAGTACTTGGTGCACGCCATTTATAAGGTATATTTTACCAATATCCTTGAAGGCTATTTGGTTGTATATTTCTGTCCCCCGAAGAATTATACCTCTTGTAAGCAAGGTCAGCAAGGTAAGTTGGGACAATATCATTCCCTGAAACGGTTTTAAAAGTCTATCAGTTAAATCTAGAAGTTGGATACGGCTAGTCTAAAATGTATAGTGTTTTATCAAACGATGGAGATTTTATCGCACCTACTTATGACACTTAGTTTAGAAAAGATTAAAAACCTCACTATATGGAGCCTTTCTGATATTTGTGAGCTCTACTCGACTCGTTCCAGATGTATGGATATGGTACTAATTGCATTTCATGGATTTCTCCCTCTCCTCCTACAGGTTTTACTGGTCAAAAAGAGGTTCCTACATTCTCACACCAACTAAGACGGAACAACGACTAGTCGTAGCAATGTGCAGGCAGTTGACTTTGATTTTTAAGGAGCTTGCCAGCTACCAGACAACCCGCCGATTATACTTTTATGACTAATTTAAATTATATCAGTTAGTGTTAACCAGCTTAGATAAGGAATGGCTTGTGTTAAGTTTTTAATTTTTTGTCGAATGACCGGGATGATATTTTAGGCACTCATTATAGAGTGAGTTTAGCAGAGGCCAAAAACCTTAAAATATGGAACATTTCTGCTTGTGAATGCCCAAATAATAGTAGATGCATTGTTTTAGTGCTTGAGGGTATTACGGTGAAAAAACTGTTGTATTTTCATACTAATTACATAAAAAAACTAATTTTTCTAACTGAAAGTAAGGAGCGACATTAAAACTTAAAACGAACAGAAATTACTCCGTATATGAAATGAATTGTCCCCTCCGCAATCCCTCGCTCTTTACGCTGAAGTTGGACTCTTTGCCACAATTCTACTTTTTAAAACAATTAAAAGCTTTAGCGTAAAGAGCGAGGGATTGCGGAGGGGACAACCCATTTCATATACGGAGTAATTTCTGTTCGTTTTAAGTTTTAATGTCGCTCCTTGCTTTCAGTTAGAAAAACTAGTTTTTTTTATGTAATTTCTGAAAGTTTTTGAATTAATGCATGTTGGATTTTGGCTCTCCACACATAAATTATTAAAATTAAATTTACATTTTAATTCCTTTTTTGGCTAAATGGCTTTTTCTTAGTTCTGATCAGACGATTTTGAGAAATAAGGGATGGGGAAGGAGGCCTAGTTGCCATGCAATTTTTCGGTTACTCAAAAAGGCAACTATAATTCTTTTATTAGTAAAAAATATACGTAACTTAAGAATTAACTTACGTAACAAACTTTTATATTCTTAAATTTTTATTATGTATATGAGGGGGTTTGTACCCTTGTTAATACCTCGCTCTTTACACTAAATCGTAAGTTTTGTGCCGATTCTTTAAGAATGACCCCTGAATCAGAAAGGCCGTAGAATAAATAGTTGAAATTACTAAAAATATTATAGCATAAAGAGCGAGGTATTTATCTCCTCCTGAATACCTCGCTCTTTATGCTAAAGTATTTTTAGAACCCCCCATATGCGTAATAATCTCTGCTCGTTTTAGGTTTCAATGCTACTCCTTGCTTTCAATGGAAAAAACTTTTCCATGTTTATTTTTTCATTGTTTTTTTTTTATAGTAATTTTAGAAAATCCTGCACCCTTTTCATTGACTTTCTGTTCCCCCATGACATATTTCTCCAGGGGAAGATCCTCCCACATAGCCCCCTCTCCTCAACCCCACCCCCAAAACCAAAAATAAAACCCCTGAAAACGACTGTACACTTCCCAATAACCATTATTATGTGTAAACACTGGTCGAAGTTTGTAAATTGCAGTCCCTCCCCCAGGGACTGTGGGGTAAAAAGTCATTCCCAAAGACATAGTTATTATGGTTTTTGACTATGCGGAACAAAATGGCTATCTCAAAATTTTGATCTGTTGACTTTGGAGAAAAAATGAGCGTGGGAGGGGGCCTAGGTGTCCTCCAATTTTTTTGGTCGCTTAAAAAGGGCACTAGAAATTTTTATTTCCGTTAGAATGAGCCCTCTTGCAACATTCTAGGATCACTTGGTCGACACGATGACCCCTGGGGAAAAGAAAAAAAAAACAAACAAACAAATAAACACGCACCCGTGATTTGTCTTCTGGTAAATAATACGAAATTCCACATTTTTGTAGATAGGAGTTTAAAAATTTTGCTATAGGGTTCTCTGATACGCCGAATTTGATGGTGTGACTTTCGTTAAGATTGTGTGACTTTTAGGGGGTGTTTTCCCTTATTTTCTAAAATAAGACAAATTTTCTCAGGCTCGTAACTTTTGATGACAAAGACCAAATTTGATGAAACTTATACATTTAAAATCAGCATGAAAATCCGATTCTTTTGATATATATTTTAGCATCAAAATTCTATTATTTAGAGTTTCGTTTACTATTGAGCCGGGTCGCTCCTTACTACAGTTCGTTACCACGAACTGTTTGAAAGAAAATAATTCGGTATTTCGGGGCTTCTGACATTATTACTCCTTTGCGGAAGTTAGGCTCAAAATTCGAAAAGTATTATATTTTTTCTCTGCGCCCCTTCCACCTCTTAGTTCGTTTATTTTCCCGTTAGTTTTCACCTGTTTTCGCTTTATAGTTGTGTTATCTCTTAGCAGTTCTTTCGTTAGTTGAGTTATGGTTGTGGTATATATGTTTTATCGCTCGTATAGTTGTGTTATTTTCAATTATACTCCATAATAGAGAGGCTCCGAACACCCAGCATTGTATATTAAGCTCTGAATTTGACGTTTTTTTCTAACCTGACCAGATTCATTCTGCGCCCTGCGCCCTTTTCATTGAATTTTTCTTCCCCCATGACATATTTCTCCAAGGAAAGATCCTTCCACATAGCCCCCTCCCCTCAACCCTATCCCCAAAACCAAAAAAATCCCCCTGAAAACGCCTGTACACTTCCCAATAACCATTATTATATGTAAACACTGGTCGAAGTTTGTAACTTGCAGCCCCTCCCCCAGGGACTGTGGGGGAGTAAGTCATCCCAAAAGACATAGTTATCATGATTTTCGACTATGCTGAATAAAATGGCTATCTCAAAATTTTGATCCGTTGACTTTGGGAAAAAAATGAGCGTGGGAGGGGGCCTAGATGCCCTCCAATTTTTTTGGTCAGTTAAAAAGGGCACTAGAACTTTTCATTTCCGTTAGAATGAGCCCTCTTGCGACATTCTAGGACCACTCGGTCAATACGATGACCCCTGGGGAAAAGAAAAGAAAAAAAAAAAAAAAAAAAAAAAAAACAAATAAACACGCACCCGTGATTTGTCTTCTGGCAAAAAATATAAAATTCCACATTTTTGTAGATAGGAGCTTGAAACTTCCACAGTAGGGTTCTCTGATACGCTGAATCTGATGGTGTCATTTTCGTTAAGATCTATGACTTTTAGGGGGTGTTTCCCCTATTTTCCTAAACAAGGCAAATTTTCTCAGGCTCGTAACTTTTGATGGGTAAGACTAAACTTGATGAAACTTATATATTTAAAATCAGCATTAAAATGCGATTCTTTTGATGTAGCTATTGATATCAAAATTCAATTTTTTAGAGTTTTGGTTACTATTGAGCCAGATCGCTCCTTACTACAGTTCGTTACCACGAACTGTTTGATCTGAACAGAAAAAAACAAGCATATTCTGTGCAGGTATCGGACTTTCAAGGGTTTTGAAAAGTTCTGGAAAGAACCGGTTTAGATAAGCCACTTGAAGAAATGTCTTTAGAATACGGTATGTGTCTCATCGATTAAGATTTTGTCACCTTTCCACCGTGGACATTCCTTAAGCTAGGCTTTTTATAATTTACTGTTTTTACATTAGTTCGCTTTTTGCAAGTCCTATTTTTTTCTCTTGTATATAATTTGAATGATGAGGTAGTGGCTTCCAATTTTACATTTTTATTAACGATATTTTTCCTGTCAATGGTTTCACCTTGGTTATTTTCTAGACTGACATCTGTAAAAAAAAAACCTAAAGCAGTAGAACCACCCATTTCTCTTAATGGAGCACGATTTAAACTTTCTGTATTCCCTTCGTTCTCTGGATTTAATAAGTTTCTTGTTAAACTACACTGCCAAGTGGTATCGGGGTTTCTTCCTCTATTATATCATTATTTTGGTTCCCCTGAGTTTCATCCGTTACAGAAGTTGAATTTTTGTCTTCTAGCCTCATCCTCTGTCTCGCTATTTCAGGATTCATTGTTACAAAAGTTTTCGGGTTTCTTTATTCTTTTGAGCTGTCTAATATTGACTAAGCGTCTTTTACAAATTTTTATGGCACTTGGTATCTACCAAGTGATATATAGCAATCGCAAATTCTGTCTGTCGGTCTGTCTGTCTGTCTATTCCGGTTTCGCTACTTTAGCACTTCCAGGTAAGCTAGGACGATTAAATTTGGCAGGCGCATCAGGAACCATACCAGATTTAATTAGAAATTGTCGTTTCCTCGATTCGACCATCCGGGAGGGGGAGTGGGGGACAGTTAAACTGGAAAGATTAGAAAAAATGAGGTATTTTTAACTTACGAACGGGTGATCAGATCTTAATGAAATTTGATGTTAGGATGGATATCGTGTCTCAGAGCTCTTATTTTAAATCCCAACCGGATCCGGTGACGTTGGGGGAGATGGGGAGGGGCCTAAAATTTTCGAATACGCTTAGAATGGAGGGATCGGGATGACACTTGGTGAGAAAAATAAGCAGAAGTCTTAGATACGTGATTGACATAACTGGAACGGATCCGATCTCTTTGGGGGAGTTGGGGGGGGGGGAAATGGAGGGTTGTTTCTGAAATTTAGAAAAAATGAGGTATTTGTTTTACTTACGAAGGAGTGATTGGATTTTAATGAAATTTAAAGTTTGGAAGGATATCATGTATCAAAGCTCTTAATTTAAGTCCTGACTGAATCTAGTGACATTGGGGAGAGTTGAGGGGAGCCTAAAATCTTGGAAAATGCTTAGAGAGGAGGGACCGGGATGAAATTCGGTGGGAAAAATAAGCACGAGTCCTAGGTACGTGATTGAAATAATAGGAACGGTTCCGCTCTCTTTGAGGGAGTTGGGGGGGGGGGGGTAGTTCTGAAAAATTAGAAAAAATGAGGTATTTTTAACTTGCGAAGGAGTGATCGGATCTTAATGAAATTTCATATTTAGAAGGACCTCGTAACTCGAATATCTTATTTTAAATCCTCGCTGGATCCAGTGTCACTGGGGGGAGGGGGATAATCGGAAATCTTAGAACACGCTTAAAGCGGAGAGATCAGGATGAAACTTGGTGGGAAGAATAAGCCCAAATCTAAGATACGTGACTGACATAACCAGACCGGATCCGCTATCTTTGGTCGAGCTGGGGGGGGGGGGGGGTGTTATTTCGCGAAAATTAGAAAAATGAAGTATTTGTAACTTACAAACGGGTGATGAAAATCTTAATAAAATTTGATATTTAGAAGGATCTAGTGCTTTAGAACTCTTATTTAAAAATCCCGATCATATCCAGTAACATTGGGTGGTGGGGGGTGGGTGGAGGGGGAAACTGGAAATCTTGGAAAACGCGAAAATTGAGATATCTTTATCTTCCGAATGGGTGATCGGATCTTACTGAAACTTGATATATAGAAAGATCTTATGTCTCAGATACTCCATTTTCAATTCAAATTGGATCCACAGACATAGGGGGCTGGGAGGGGAAATAGAATCTTAGAAACCGGAAATATTGGAAAACGCTTAGAGTGGAGAGATCGGGATGAAACTTGGTGGGAAGAATAAGCACAAGTCCTAGATACGTGATTGACATAACTGGACTGAGTCTCTTTGGGGGAGCTGGGGGTTGTTAATTTGGAAAAATTTAAGAAATTGAGGTATTTTTAACTTACGAACGGGTGACCGGATCTTAATGAAATTTGATATATAGAAGGAACCCATGTCTCAGAGCTCTTTTTCAAGTCCCAAGTAGATCTGTCGACATTGGGGGGAGTTGGAGGGCGAAACTGGAAATCTTGGAAAACGCTTAGAGTGGAGGGCTCGGGATGAAACTTGGTGGGTAGAATAAGCAAATGTCGTAGATACGTGATTGACATAATCGGACTGGATCTGCTTTCTTTGGGGAAGGTAGATGGTGGGATTCAGTGCTTGGACGAGTTTGGTGCTTCTGGACGTGCCAGGACGATGAAAATTGGTAGACGTGTCAGGGAGTGGCACAAATTCACATGATAAAGTCGTTTTCCCCTGATTCGATCATCTGGGGGGCTGAAGGGAGAGGAAAAATTAGAAAAATTGAGGTATTTTTAATTTGCGAATGGGTGATCGGATATAAATGAATTTCGATATTTATAAGGACCTCGTGACTCAGAGCTCTTATTTTAAATCCCGACCGGCATTAAGCCTCTGATTTTCCTTTTAAATCAATCTATTGATTCTTAGAATTTTGCTAGAGCTCATACAATATGAGCTCTTGGCTCTTCTGACATCGTCATAAGTGCCATATCTGCACAAGTGCCAGATATAATCGAATATTGATTTAGCTACAAATCCACGGAGAAGGAAAATGCCGTAAATTTTCTACTAGAATCAATACTGGTATATAACGCAAGTTGAATGAATGGTAGAAATTCACTCCAATTAGTTCAATGTGTTTCATCATGGTAGCGAGTGAGTGCCGTTTATACACATTTTGCCCTGTTTTCGGTTATTCATTAGAATGGGCATTTCCGGGGGATGAGTGTAAGATTTCAAATCCTAATGCTTTGGCCATTTCATTAAAGGTTTTACTCGTGAAACATGACGTGGTATCTTATAAAAGAAAATACATACCACCCAATTACGATATGATTTCTTTTATTATAAATTCCATAACAGATTTTGACATAAGGTCTTTAGATTGTGCTACTACTGTATATTTACTAAAATGTTCAACCGCAATAATGATACATTGGTCACCATTTGCACAAAGTCGTAATTTTGCTGAGGTATCAAATGACCAAATATGAAAGGGATGACTAGGGAAAATATTCTCTTTAAAACTGGGGTAACTAACTATATTCCTTCTCAAACAGAGGTTGGATATTTGGATATTTTAGTTGGATATCTTATTCATTTTTTCTGTGATGAATGGGACAAAAGTTTTTTCGGATCTGGAAGTAACGCAGCGAATGGGGGACAAAACTGGGATGAGCTCAGAAACAGCTCGATGCAGTCGTAATCTGGATGGGGAGTGAAGTTTGGGGAAAATACTTGCCGTCCGTGGGTTTGGTATTGCATTTTTTTTTAAAACAGAGGCACAACGACACCCTCCTTCGCTCAAGGGTTTCCAAACTACCCCTTTTTTAGGAGCAGAGAGTAAGGCACCTAGCCTTCGTTGAAAATTATTCGCAAGGCTCTTTTTTGGATTGACTCAATTTTGTCTCATTCTTCACGAGAGATGCCAGGGTGCCAAACTGGACAAGCACATTCAAGAAGCGGGCGGACAAAAGACGTGTACATCTTTAAGGAGTGAGAAGGAGGGACGTTATATTTATTTAGGAGCTTAAGGAGGGCGATAGACACATTAGATTTATGGATGATATCCTTAACGCGGATATCCCATTTTAAATTTGAAGAAATTGTGACACCAAGTAATTTAAACGAGGACACATAAATTTCGGGAGGGATAGGATTAAGAAAACAGGGCGAGGATTTGAGGATTCAGATCGACATTATCATGGACTTAGAGGGGTTTACTGTCATGTCTAAGTCCAAAGCCTCACTTCCAATTTCATTGAGGATACTCATGTGGTCGCTTATTAAATTTCTGAAGCAACTTTCAACGATCGTTGAAAGTTTTTCAACGATTGGGAATTTTCTTCGCGAGGCTGTTGATCATGACTGAAAAAAGGAGGGGGCCAAGGAGAGTACCTTGGGGAATGCCATTGTAGACAGGGAGAGGGTTTGAGCAATGGTTCTGGTATTTAACCACCTGCGATCTATTTGTTAAAAAGATCGTTCTAAAAAGATTATTCTATTTGCTAGCTAATTTCTCAATTAAAATATTGTGGTTAACAAGGTCAAACGCTTTCTGAAGGTCAACGGAAATTAAGTTTAGCCAGGGCTTTTCGAGGATTTTCCCGATGTGGTAAATAAAAGAAACGAGGTACTGGGAAGCAGAAGTTGATTTTAGGTTTCTGAATTGCTTCAGGTCAGTAAGAGGTAGGAGTTTTTCCTTTACCGAATCTGCAAGGAATCCTTCATACAATTTTGAGAAAATGGGAGTAAGAGTAATAGGTCGAACGCCTTCAAAGCCAGGCTTTCCGTTTTTCTTTTTCAAAGGGGTAATGAAACCCTGTTTCCAAATTGTTGGAATTTGCCCAGACTCTGTAATTTCGTTAAACAGGAAAGACAAGGGCTTAGGATGAAAGTCACCGATGGCTCTAGAGGAAACGGGATATCCAAAGGACAAACACTTGTCTTCCTTAGTTTGTCAATTCTTCTTTCTATCTCAGACGGGGAAACAGTCGGAAAAGAAGGGGATGGGGCTCCTGTTGATAATTGGATGGATAATGCTGGAAGGCTCTGGACAACGGAAGTAAGAAATTTATTTAGATTATTTGCGCTAACATCAGGAGGCTCTGGTAAGTTTAAATTAAGCTGGTCAAGACTCCTGCCGCATAGCTTTCTAGCCTCGGAATGCCAGTTTTTTGGTTTATTAGTGAATGATTCTTCGATGTTATTTTTGTAGTTATTTATTTTTGATAGCGCCAATTTACGAATTTCTCTTTTAATTGATTTTCTTAGTATATTGGCTTCATCGAGTTTACCATTTCTAAAAAGCATCAGTTTGGTTCTAATTAGTGTTTTTATTGTTTGATTAATAATGGGCTTATCACTTGAGTACCTTTTGAATCTTTTTTCTGGGAAACAAATTTGATATTTATCAATTAGCTTTTTATGAAACAAATTTGATATTTATCAGTTAGCTTTTTATGAAACGTGGCCGTTTTCTCATCAAGGTTTTGTAAACTATAAATGTCAGACCAATCTTCAGTATCCAGCCACATACCAAAGGAAAGAAGACCAGAATTTTGATTGTCCGAAAAGGACAATCTTTAGCAATCTGTCACCCTTCATCCGCAGAACGTGGCCTAGTCATCTCAACCTTTCTTTCATTATAGCCCTAGAAAGCGAGATTGAACTACATTTTTCGTACTGTTTAAAATTCGGTCAGTCAGCCGGGTACCCAGAACAATCCGTAGGCGATTTCTCAGGAAAGAATCTAGTACATTTTCATCTTTTTTTCAGAGCATCCATGCTTCAGAGCCATATTTGACCACTGTCATCGCTGTAGCTTCTGATATCCTAATCTTGGTTTGCAGACTTACCTTCCTAGTCTTCCACACTTTTTTTAATTGTGAAAAAACACCTTGAGCCTAGGCTATTCTAGATTTAACTTCTTCATTGCTCCCAAAACTGTCGTTAGTAATAATACTACCAAGGTAAGTGAAGCTGCCCACCTGATCAATCTTTTCGTTACCCAACATCACCTTTTCGTCTTTGATTATTCCTAGCCTTAGTGGCTTAGTCCTTTTAACATTAATTTTCAAACCTATTTTAGAACCCCGAATACGGAAAAACTCTAAAGGTTAATTCATTTTGCGAAAACTTTCATATAATATGCTTAAATCATCAGCATAATCTAAGTTCAGGGGGGTTTTTCCTCCCCATTTGATTTCTTGGTCTTGGTCTTTTTGGTCTTTATTTGATTTTGTTTTGCCTTTCCTCTACTCCTTAAGACAAAGTACATCAAAATAATTCATACAAAGGGCGATAGAACACAAGGGGGGTTTCGACTCTTTTTGGTGTTAGCACCTGATTTAATACAAAACCACCTGCTAACCTCATTTCCTACCTTAACCGCTGAAGTATTGTTCTCGTCCATAGCACTAATTAATTTAATGTATTTGTCTGTACACTGAGCTCCACGCCGAGCGATTTGGTGGCCGACGCGCTCCGGGTGACCCGCAAGACTGGGGACCTTGCGGTCAACTCTATTCCCAAGAAACATTGATGGATCTGAGACCTAGAAGAAAAGTTGTAACAACTACGGCGTCCCCGGCAAGCAACGCGGCCCCCGTATTGGCACGGGTGTCGAGAAGTAATCTAGCCAACCATACTACGGCGTTCTCGGCAGGCGACGCGACTTTGAATATGGTGGCGAAGTCGGAAAATCCTTTCAACTCCATAAATCTAGGAAAACCTACTACAGTCATTAAACAGGCAAAATCCAGAATAAATGTTGGATGCTGGAATGTAAGATCCGCTAAACAAGAAGCCACACAAGCTTTTCTTGTCCATGAGATGGAGAAGTACAACATAGACATACTTTGCATATCCGAGACCAGAATCTCCGGTTCCGGCTCTATAGTTATAACGGCTCCTGAAACACTACATCAGTTCCACTTTTTCTATTCCAGAGTAGAAGATAATTCAGGGCTCCACGGAGTTGGTTTCATCCCGAACCAAAGAACCAGAAACGCTCTCCTAGAATGGGAAACAGTCTCCTGTAGACTTGCTAGGATCAGACTAAAAGGAAACCCTGCAAATGTGTCGATAATTTCTACCTATGCCTCCACCCGTGACGCTACTGAAACGACCAAGGATGATTTCTACGGTGAACTGCAGCAGTTGTCTTCTTCTATAGCAGCACGTGATTACTTGATTGTTGCTGAAGACTTCAACGCAAGAGTTGGTCCATCAGACCAGACCACAAGAAAAATCCTGGGAAAATTTGGACAGGGTCACAGATGTGAGAATGGGCAGAGGTTGGTAAACTATGCCTTGATGAACCACCTTGTTATCACCAATACCATATTTCAACATAAACCTAGCCACCTCTTAACTTGGCATTCAAATGACGGTGTCACTAAGGCCAAAATTGACTTCATTCTCGTACGCCAGCACTGGAGAAGCTCCGTGCAGGACTTTCGCTCTTACAACGGCGCGGACACAGGCTCACAGTCTGGATCTGACGACAGGCTCGTCGCAGCAAAAATTTTGCTACGTCTTGCAATTCGAAGAAAAAACAAGTCCAAGGTCGGCTTCGATATCGGTAAATTTCAAGTGCGGCAGGCCCTCAACTTGGAACTAACTAACCAGTTTGACGCCCTCAGCTCTGATGAAAACCTAACCCCCGATAGACTTTTAAAACCGTGATGACAGAGACTGCCGATGAGATCCTAGGCCGAGCAAAAATCAAACGACAACACTGGGTAACCGCTAGAACCCTGTCAATAGTCGGTGAGCGAAGACAAAAGATGGGAGGCCTTAAAGAAGAAACAAAGGAGTTACGCAGACAGGTAAAACGCTCTGTTCGGCTGGACCGCCACCAAATGTGGGAAGATGCTGCCGAGTCATTAGAGAAAGCAGCACGCTTACATGACACCCGCAAGCTTTACCAGATCCTGAAGGAATCCGTTGGTAAGGAAGCTGCTGTCTCAGAAATAATCAAAAACAGATCAGGAAAAATTATTAGTTGTCAGAAGGAACGTTCAGCAAGATGGAAGGATCACTTTCAGCTCCTCCTGAACCCATCCCCTTCATCTGCTCATGATGCCTTCCCACCTTCCGTCTCTAAATAGCCTTACGATATCGAGCTGGATACACCCACCAGAGCCGAAATACTAAAAGCGATCAAAACCCTTAAAAAACCACAAAGCCCCAGGTGAAGACGGCCTCTCCCCGGAACTATACAAACAATGCCCTGAGGTCACTGCTGAACAGCTCCATGGCATTCTCGAAGAAGTGTGGAGGACCAACACTTTTCCAAAAGATTAGAAGACATCAGTCATCCTCCCTTTCTATAAGAAAGGAGACAAAACTGAATGCAAAAATTACTGCGGAATAAGTCTCATAGACATTGCCATCAAAATATTCGGGATCATACTCTTGAACCGATTCAAAGGGGCAAGAGAGGAAAGAATTCGAGGAAATCAAGCCGATTTTCGACCAGGTAGACGCTGTACTGATAATATCTTCGCCTTTCGCCTCATTATCCAGCAGTTTGAAAGGTACAACCTACCCCTGATCTTGATATTCCTGGACTTCATTGCCGCCTTCGACTCTGTCACTCGCCAGAAACTTTGGAAGATCCTAGAGAATGACGGAATGCCGCTGAAGTTTTTTGAACTGATGAAGGCATACTATGACGCTTCAGTGAGCCGAGTTAGAATCTATGGCGAAGAAATCGAAGAATTTCTGGTTGAGTTCGGAGTAAAACAAGGATGTGTCCTCTCTCCGACTCTGTTCAATTATTGCATCGATTGGGTGCTTGAAAATGCTCTATCGTCTTATTCAGGAGCGCAGGTCGGACAGCATCTCTCACTGACTGACCTCGATTATGCAGATGATGTTGGCCTCCTGTCAGAACCTGTAGAAGCCCAAAACATGCTTGACAGCGTTGTGGTCTGGGCAGACCTGAGCGACTTGAAAGTCAGCAAAGAGAAAACGAAATTCATGGCTATTAACCACGACACAGGACCATTCCCACCAACTGTCAACTAAGTTCAGCTGGAAAACTCAACCGTTTCACATACCTAGGCTCCCAGCTTTGTACTGACAGATCTTCCGACGCTGATATCCAACAGAGAATACAGAAAGTGCAGAGAGTCTTCGCCTCCCTTCGGAAACCCTGGTGGATTCGCCGTGAAATCAGTGTCCAAACGAAAGTTCGGATTTACATGGCACTAGTCCGCACCGTTCTCCTTTACGGGTGCGAAACATGGTCGGTAAAACTACAACAAGAGAATACACTTAAGGTGTTTGAGCATACTTGTCTACGAAGACTTCTCAGAGTAGAGCTACGTGACCGTATCTCCAACGTGAATATACGTCGAATGTGCAATATTCAGAGACATGTTGTGCTCACTATTAAAGAACGCCGTTTGAAATGGTTGGGCCATGTATTACGGAAACCGCCAGAGTACCTGCCTCGCCAAATACTTCTAGTTGAGCCTATTAGCTACTGGAAGAAACACCAAGTAGGAAAGAGGAAGAACTGGTGGAACTTGGCCAAATCAGACCTTGAACCAATCGGAGGTTTCAGAAAATTCGGTCACAGATGGTCAACACAGTGGCTCGCTTTTGCAGAGAAGCTGGCACAAGATCGAGCAACATGGTCCAAGAAGGTCTCTAAGATCATCGATGCCGGGCGAGGTGGAAACGCCTGATTCCCGCCACAAGTACAAAAAGTAAGTAAGTAATCGAATGCTTGCTCATAATCTATAAAACTGAGAACTATAGGTATTTGACAGCCAAGGCACTTCTCAATTATTAACCTAAGAGAGAAAATTTTGTCGACACATCCTCTACCTTTTCTAAGATCGCACTGTTCTTCTCTTATAACTTTGTCTACAGCATCTCTCAGTCGAAAAAGTATCATGTTACTAAGTAGTTTGCTACCTACAGCGACCAGACTAATGCTTCGATAATTACAACACTCTCTCTTGTCACCTTTCTTATACAGTGGTTAAATTAAGGTTTTTTCTAGAATCACTAGGTCCTTCTCCTTTTTCAAAAAGTCATTTTCATAATCTTCAGTAGCTTATTTCTAACCGCAGAGCCACCATATTTAAGAAACTCATTTGCCACACTATCAGCACCTTATCATTTTTTAGTCCTTTTGGTACTTTTGCTAGTTCTTCCTCACAAAAAAAAATCTTCCTTCACATCCAAGGTATCTAAAACTTTTTCATTTTCCTCTATATCTTTTCCTACCGCTATACCTCGGTTTAGCATATTCTCAAAATTTTCCACAGTAAAATAAAACAACTTTTTAATAAAAAAATTATAATAGTAAAAACATTTTTTTGAATTTTTTTTTTAAATATATATTTCTGCAACTACATCTCGGTTTAGCGCATTTTCAAAATGTCACGCCCTATCCTCTTTAACTCTTTCCTTATCACTAATTGTGGCTTATGTGAGTATGTACTTAGGGGTCCATTTAATATGTGTCAGAAACAAGAGCTAAGAGCTCATATGGCACTTGTGACGAGGTCGGAAGAGCCGAGAGCTCATATGGTACGAGGTCGGAAGAGCCAAGAGCTCATTTGGACGAGGTCGGAAGAGCCGAGAGCTCATATGGTACGAGGTCGGAAGAGCCAAGAGCCAAGAGCTCATTTGGCACTTGTGAGAAGGTCAGAACCTAAAGTTAAACTTTATAGCACAAGATCCTTCTAAATATCAAATTTCATTAAGATCTGGTCACCCTTTCGTAAGTTACAAATACCTCAATTTTCAAAATTACCTCCCCCCTCCCAATTCCACCAAAGAGAGCAGATCCGGTCCAGTTATGTCAGTCACGTATCTTAGACAGGTTTCTATTCTTCCCATCCAGTTTCATCCTGATCTCACCGCTTTAAGTATTTTCTAAGATTTCCGGTCCCCCCAACTGCCCCCCCCCCCAATTACGTTTGATCCGGTTGAGATTTAAAATAAGATATCAGAGTTACGAGGTCCTTCTAAATATGAAGTTTCATGAAGATCCGATCACTCCTTCGTAAGTTAAAAATACGTTATTTTTCTTATTTTTCAGAATTACCCCCCCCCCCCGCAATTGAGCGGATCCGTTCCAATTATGTAAATTACGTATGCAAGACTTTTGCTTATTTTTCCAACCAAGTTTCATCCCAATCCCTCCAATCTAAGCGTTTCCCATCATTTTAGGTCTCCCCACCCCAAACTTCCCCCAATGTCACCAGATCCGGTCAGGATTTAAAATAAGAGCTTTGAGCCACGATATCCTTCTAAAAATCAAATTTCATGGAGATCCAATCACCCGTTCGTAAGTTAAAAATACATCATTTTTTCTAATTTTTCAGAATTAACCCCCCCCCCCAACTACCCAAAAGAGAGCGGATCCGTTCCGTTTATGTCAATCATCTATCTAGGACTTGTGTTTATTTTTCCCACCATGTTTCATCCCGATCCCTCCACTCTAAGTGTTTTCCAAGTTTTAGGTTCCCCCTCCCAACTCCCCGCCCCCATCACAAGATCTGGTCGGGATTTAAAATAAGAGCTCTAAGACACAATATCCTTCTAAACATCAAATTTCATTGAGATCCGATCACCCGTTCGCAAGTTGAAAATACCTCATTTTTCTAATTTTTAAGACTTACTCCCCCCCCAACTACCCCAAAGAGAACAAATAAGTTCCGATTATGTCAATCATGTATCTAGGACTTGCGCTTATTTTTCCCATCAAGTTTCATCCCGATCCCTCTACTCTAAGTGTTTTCCAAGATTTTAGGTTTCCCCCCTCCAACTCCCCCCAATGTCATCAGACCCAGTCGGGATTTAAAATAAGAGCTCTGAGACACAATATCATTCCAAACATCAAATTTCATTAAGATCCAATCACCCGCTCATAAGTTAAAAATACTTCATTTTTTCTATTTTTCCGAATTAACCGGCCCCTACTCCCCCCCCCCAGATGGTCAAATCGGGAAAACGACTATTTCTAATTTAATCTGGTCCGGTCCCTGATACGCTTGCCAAATTTCATCGTCCTAGCTTACCTGGAAGTGCCTAAAGTAGCAAAACCGGGACTTTAGGTTTTCCCCCTCCGACTCCCCCCAATGTCATCAGATCCGGTCGGGATTTAAAATAAGAGCTCTAAGACACAATATCATTCCAAACATGAAATTTCATTAAGATCCAAATACCCGCTGATAAGTTAAAAATACTTCATTTTTTCTATTTTTTGCGAATTAACCGGGCCCCCACTCCCCCCCAGATGGTCAAATCGGGAAAACGACTATTTCTAATTTAATCTGGTGCGGTCCCTGATACGCTTGCCAAATTTCATCGTCCTAGCTTACCTGGAAGTGCCTAAAGTAGCAAAACCGGGACAGACCGACAGACCGACAGACCGACAGAATTGGCGACTGCTATATGTCACTTGGTTAATACCAAGTGCCATAAAAATGTTAGTGTTAAAACAGCCATTTACCTCAAGCGAGACTTTAGCCACGGGAAAAGTTTTTACATACAAAACCTCACCAGATAGATGGAGGAATATCGTTAGATTATAGCTAGAAAAAGACATCAAGCATTAAAAAGGGCTAGTATACCCTTCTGAAAAGGTCAACGGATTAAGAGGGGATAAACTTGAACAAAGATATAACTTTCGGCAAAATTTGTGAATTGATGCTAAAAAAACTATGCATCTTTCATTTTATATCTTCACTTTTATTTAAAGCATTCTCTTGCATCAATGCAAGTGTCTTACAAAACAGCGCGAGCCGCTGGCTTTCAAGCAAGGATGAGCTAGGGGGATTAGGGGCCTAGAATCCCTCTCCGAAGTTCTTTTTGACTCGTGAAAACGTAACAAAATGCGTATAAACAAATTCTTGGTGCATTTTAGAATTTATATCTAAGCCCCCCCTCCCCCGAAAATATTGGCTACGGCCGTGCTTTTCTAGCATTCAGTTTTTTGAGCTAATAAAAATGTTTTACTCTGAATTTCCAAATAAGTAATTTAGTCTTCACTTACAATTTCAATGACAAAAAAAATGTGTACACGAAAACATGTGATTTCACCAAAAGCAGGTTTATGCAAAGGCAAAAAAAAAAACAAAACAAAAAATAGGACGATTGTGAAAACGTGTACACAAAGTTTGGTCGTGCCAACAATGAAAAACATTGATTTAATAATTGCTTTTTGATAATTAACTAGGTTTTTGCTTAAATTAAGTGTGTAGTTTTTGCGCAACAAGTGAAAAGTATTACAGAACGTGAATAACTTTGAAGATGCTCCTCTGAAAATGAAATGAAGTTTGTACACGTGGTTTTAGCTTTTCACCATAATCAACTAATCACAGTGAAAACCTTTTATGTAATCACGCATTTTTACGTAATCACGCCATTTTTAGCGGAAATCACGCATTAAGGGTTTATTGACTGTGGTTATACAATGATTGCAAAATTAAGAATTATGTGGTAAATTTTCTAAAGGTATAAAATATTAAAAGCTGTCAGTAAAGAGGCTCAAATTCGTGATATCTATGCCAGCACAGAGAGAGGACAAAAATATTATAGAGAGGGTTAAAACAGCAAATATCTTTGAAAAGAAGTAAAATGGATAATATTCATTGAATTGGCCTAAATCTGCTATATTTTTTTCTCTACGGGCATTTTTAAGTCCTGCAAAATTAAAATCAGAATCATCTCCTCAATAGGCTAATTAGCTTAAGTCATCTAGCCTAAATAAACTAGCAAAATTTTCCAAGGCTAGTGCTTGTGAATTATCCAGAACACACTGACGATGTTTGCTCTGTTTGATCTGAGTTCGATTAATACTAATGAAATGAAACAAAATATGATAAATATTTAATAATTTAGAAAAAAAATTGGGCTATATATTTGCACATTAAGGGGGGGTGAGGGTAAAGCATAGCATATATTAAATATGTAAACTAACCATTGCCGTATTTAATATATGCTATGCTCTACTCTCACCCCCCTAAAGTGCAAAAATATAGCCCAAATTTGTTTGCATAAACCAAACCAAAATACAAACTAAATACTTAAATAAAATATAGCTACAATTTATTTTTCAACCAAACCAAAGCTAATTGTGTGGTTTAAAGTAGTTGCTTGACCAGTTTCTTGTGTCATGCTCGCATTATTCGTGATCGAAATTGTATAATGTTTATTATATTTTATAGTTTCCAAAATTTTGTTACTATTCTCATATTTTCGTATATTTCATTATGATTAACCTAACTTAACTTCTTGAGTGTGATCTGGATAATACACAAGTTCCCCAAGGCTAAACAAGCCCTATTTTGGTTGTACTGGATTTTGATTTAAAACGGTTTTGAAAAGATAAATTAAGGATCGTACATCACTTATTAGGAGTTATTACTAACTACAAAAGAAGCTCTATAACTTTCTATATAAGCCTACTTATTTTAGAAACCGAAAAAAATTGCTCTATTTTACATATTGAAAAATGAAAAGAATACGGCATTTGACTTTACAGCCCCTACCGGCAGTGATGATCTCCGTTTCTTGGCCTTTCAGCCAGGAAGTACAATTGGAGGCTGGGGGCCAACCATCCTGTGTTTTCCCACACCTTCCTGTTTATCTTCCCCGGATAACTCCAGGTGCCTATTTAGAGCTGTGTCAACTCTAGGTGAGCTTACAGGATCACGCCACTTTCCCCGTCTCAAACCAAATAGTTGGGTAAACTAGGATTCGAACCCTCGCCCTCTCGGAAAAGTATGCTGAATCTCGCAAACAAATCCACTCGGATTGGAATTTTGCAAGTAATCGGAATTTTGCATGTACAGTTTTTTATTTTGATTTTTCCTCTTGGTTTGTTGGTAGGGGTGGGTAGGGCGAATATTTAGCTTTTATAAAAAAAGAAGAAAATTTGATATTTGTCTCGACTACTCTAGTTAAGACATATTTATAGCGAAACAAAACAACTTTTGAGCACTTGTACGATGTAGCGCCGACCACTCAAGTTGTTCATCCATTGACGCATTGTAGAACCGGGTTTTTTGTTAATTTCTCTCAGCTTAGCGGAAGACATGACAAAGAGGCTGCTTCCTCATCAACGCCCCGCTCTTTACGCTAAAGTTTGACTCTTTCTCTCAATTCTTCTTTCTAAAACAGTAAAAAAAACTTTAGCGTAAAGAGCGGGGCGTTGATGAGGAAGCAGCCTCTTTCATATACGAAGTAATTTCTGTGCGTTTTAAGTTTTGATGTCACTCCTTACTTTCAGTTGAAAAAAACTTGTTTTTTTTATTTAATTTCTGAACGTTTTTGAATCAATGCATGTTTTGATTTTGGCTCTCCGCAGAGGAATAATCAAAACGAAATTTGCATATATTTTTTTTGGCTCAGTGGCTTTCTCATAATTTTGATCGAATGATTTTGAGAAAAAAAGAGCGGGGGACGAAGCCTAGTTGCCCCCCGATTTTTTGGTTAATGAAAAAGGCAACTAGAACTTTTAATTTTTTACGAATCTTTTTATTGGTAAAAGATTTACGTAACTTATAAATTAGCTTACGTAAAGAACTTTTGTATTCTCATGTTTTTATTACATATATGAGGGGATTCGCCCCAACGTCAGTACCTCGCTCTTTACACTAAAGCTTAAATTTTATCCCAATTCATTAAGAATGATCCCCTGAATCACAAAAGCCGTAGAATAAGTAGTTGAAATAACCGAAAATACTTTAGCGTAAAGAGCGAGGTATTAGAAGGAGGTGAGCCCCTCATATGGGTAATAATTTCTGTTTGTTTTAAGTTTTATTGCTGTCCCTTACTTCCAGCTGAAAAAGCTTTTTCACTTTTATTTTTTAATTGTTTTTTTTTAAATAATGCTAGTAAATCCTGCTCTCCCTTCATGGAAATTTTCTTCTCCCATTACAAATTCTCGAAGGAAAGTTCCCCCAGCATATCCCCCTCTTCTCAACCCCTCCCCCAAACCAAAAAAATCCTCCTGAAAACGCCTGTATACTTCCCAATAACCTTTACTATATGTAAGCACAGGTCAAAGTTTGTAACTTGTTGCCCCTCCCACGGGGACTGTGGGGGAGTAAGTCGTCCCCAAAGACATAGTTATAAGGTTTTTCGACTACGCTGAATAAAATGGCTATCTCAGAATTTTGATCCGTTGACTTTGGGAAAATAATTAGCGTGGGAGGGGGCCTAGGTGCCCTCCAATTTTTTTGGTCACTTAAAAAGGGCACTAGAACTTTTCATTTCCGTTAGAATGAGCCCTCTTGCAACATTCTAGGACAACTGGGTCGATACGATCACCCCTGGGAAAAAAAAACAAAAAAACAAAAAAACAAATAAACACGCATCCGTGATCTGCCTTCTGGCAAAAAATGTAAAATTCCACATTTTTGTAGATAGGAGCTCGAAACTTCTACAGTAGGGTTCTCTGATACGCTGAATCTGATGGTGTGATTTTCGTTAAGATTCTATGACTTTTAGGGGGCGTTTCCCCCTATTTTCTAAAATAACGCAAATTTTCTCAGGCTCGTAACTTTTGAAGGGTAAGACTAAACTTGATGAAACTTATATATTTAAAACCAGCATTAAAATGCGATTCTTTTGATGTAGCTATTGGTATCAAAATTCTATTTTTTAGAGTTTTGGTTACTATTGAGCCGGGTCGCTCCTTACTACAGTTCGTTACCACGAACTGTTTGATTAACAAGTATCAAAAGACATTTCACAAGTTTTGTTCCCAGTCATATTCTATATAGATAAAAATGTGTTAAACCATATGACTTGAATCATGTATATGGCATAAAGTTTTATGTAGGCTAACACTCCGGCTTTATTTAAAATTCTAATTCCTTTTAGTCTAAAAAGGCAAATTTTTCAATTTTAATTTTCAGATTATAGTACCTATACTTATCGTAGTTACAGCTAACAATCTACACAAATCACTTTCATTTTGTTATTAAAACAGTTTTTTGGTATTTATGTATTGTCCCAACCACACTCAAGATGTTAAGTTAGGTTAATTTTTCTTTTTACCCTTTTAGAAGTTCTGTTCATGAGGATGAAACAAGAAGATGGGATGACTTGGTTGTGGATATTCAAAACAGAGTAAGATCCGGTATTACTTTGAAGTATCTTGGCCCTTGTGTATGGATATCACTTCCTGTGAGTGTTAGAGAGACTGAGCCCCCCCTCCCCCACAGTTTAAAAAAAGATTAAAAGAGTATTTGTTAGGGAATTAGATTATTTATTTATTTTTATTTGGGGGGATTGGAGTGGGTTATAGGGTTGGGGGGAGGAGCAGGTTGAAGGGATTGGGGTGGAGGAAGTTGTATTTGGATGAAGGTTGTTACGCTGGGGTGTTTGAGGGAAGGTGATTGTCTTTTTTCTTTTTTTCCTTTCATTATTATTTTCATTAGTGTAGATGCTTCTAGGAGCATCTATGTGGGTTTTTTTTTTATTATTTTAATTTAGGATGTCTCCAGAAATGGTATATAGTTAATCGCTACGCGTTCGCAAAATTTAAATTTTTCCCTAGCGTAGTGATTTATATCTGTAATAGTTTATATTTTTGTTTATTATGTAAATAAAAGTGAGAAAAATTTATGTAAATAAAAAGTCAAATAATCCTAATAAAATATTCCAAAATATGATGAAAATATTATACTTTACTAACACAATTATGGAAACTAAAGAAAACAAAAAGTGCTGTTCCATCCCGCCCAGAATGCATTTTATTAAACACATAACCTAATATGACCGAAATAACAATTCTATATATTACATGTTCAATTAAAATACAGCTTCAACGTAGTCTATCTCATTGAACCTAAGCTAATTCTCTGCGTAAACATTATGGTAAACCGGTACTTAACTAACATGAAACAGATCATGAAGTTGAGTATGGTCGGGATAATCCATAAATACCAGTTTTTTTGCATTTAATGATCTTGTAGGTAGTTGACGCATGTGACGCATTATGGTGTTATTTTGATGCGGTTCATTCATTTTTCTTAACACCATAATTAGCAACTTGCAACCATGAATATAGAAATCTATATATTTTTTGGGGATCTAATTACTATTTCGTTAATCTGACTCAGGTAAGAAACAACCGACTTTGGTTATCCTAAAATGGCACATTTAAAAGATTCAAGGATCGTTTCGGTTGGACCTAGTTTCAAGCACTATTAAAATGGTATTGTTTAGTCGTTTACTCATCGCTTGGACAAAAAGAGACACTTTAAAATTGCTAATTTAATGATTTTTTGTTGTTAAATTTGTATCTTGTGACAGTTCACCTCCACTCTATAATGGTCCCACATTTAGCCCTGAAGTTATAGAAAAGTAATATAAACGAGAAATAGTCTTAGGCTCCTTTTTTTCTCATTTTCATCATAATAGTCACTACTCTGACAAAAGACCCCCCCCCCCCCCTCCGATGGACGCATATAAAGCTATTCCAATCTGACACGTTTTTCCTTGGTTTCTTGGGATTTCTGGCAACATTGGGACATTTTTTAAGCATCTACATACATGTACGAAGCTTTTTTTTGGGATATTACAGCATGCAATTATCTGATCAAGTCACTGCCCAATTATTAACCCATTTTCTGTCTAACTATTTACCCTCTTTGAAGTAATTAGCGATTGTACTGTTATTTTGTTTTGTAAAAAGAGTTATCGCTTTGTAAAATAGAATTATCCTTGATATTATGGCGTTTTCAGGATGAAGTACAGCTTTTAATGGATCAATTTTCGAAAGAACTTCAATTTTTGCAGTAGAAGAACTAGCCCTACAGCACCCATATTGCACTATTAACCCTCAAATTTCCCTTTCAGTGGGATATAATAGATTAATCACTGGTTCTAAATCGCTATGAACATAACCTGAGTCTAAAACGTACTTTTGAAGCCTCAGTCTCCTTCCCCCATCCGCTACAATACTACTGATTAAAGTTAGTTTGTATTTTCCGATGTACGTGCTTTTTGTATTTGTTTAGTTATTATAAAAAAAAGTGCTACTTTATATCCGCTGTTTCGAAGGTTTTGGCCCCCCCCCGAAATAAATTCCTGCGTACGTGCCTGATTCCAATATATATTTTTGCTATTGTTCTTTCATTGCTCTATCTACTGTAGAACTGTTAATCAAACAGTTCGTGGTAACGAGCCGCAATGCGGCTCAATAGTAACCGAAAGTCTAAAAAATGAAATTTCTACATAAATAAACATATCAAAAGAATTTACCTAATATGCTGATTCTCAATATATAAGACTTCTTGAGTTTAGTGTTAAAAAATTCAAAAGCTGCGAGCCTGAGAAAATTTCCCTGATTTTCGAAAAAAAACGAGGGAAAACCCCAAAAATTCAAGGAATCTTAACGAAAATGCTACCATCATATTCAGAGTTTTCAAGAACGTAATTATAGAAGCTTTAAGCTCCCATTTGGAAAAAAGGAGGAATTTTGAATATTTTACGAGAAGCTTTTATACCTTTTGCCAGAAGAAAGATCAAAGATGGGTGTTTATCTGTTTGTTTGTTGTTGTTTTTCCCAGGGGGGATCGTATTGACCCAGTGACCCTAAAATATCAAGACAGGGCTTATTCAAAAGGAAATTAAAAGTTATAGTACCCTTTTTCAGTTAACTAAAGTTTGAAGAGCAACTAGCCTCCTCCCACGCCCACGTTTTCCCAAAGTTTTCTGATCAAGTTTTTGAGACAGTCGTTTTGTTCAACACAGTCTAAGGATCTAATAAATATGTCCTTGAGGATGACCTGACCCCCCAAAGCCCCCTAGGGATGGGGTGCTAACTATGAACTTGGTCCATTGTCAAATAGTTCGTGGTAACGAACTGTAGTAAGGAGCGACCCGGCTCAATAGTAACCAAAACTCTAAAAAATTGAATTTTGATATCAATAGCTACATCAAAAGAATCGCATTTTAATGCTGATTTTAAATATATAAGTTTCATCAAGTTTAGACTTACCCATCAAAAGTTACGAGCCTGAGAAAATGTGCCTTATTTAGGAAAATAGGGGGAAACACCCCCTAAACATCGTAGGATCTTAGCGAAAATGACACCATCAGATTCAGCGTATGAGAGAACCCTACTGTAGACGTTTCAAGCTCCTATCTACAAAAATGTGGAATTTTGTATTTTTTGCCAGAAGACAAATCACGGGTGCGTGTTTATTTGTTTGTTTTTTTGTTTGTTTTTTTTTTCCCAGGGGTCATCGTATCGACCAAGTGGTCCTAGAATGTCGCAAGAGGGCTCATTCTAACGGAAATGAAAAGTTCTAGTGCCCTTTTTAAGTGACCAAAAAAGTTGGAGGGCATCTAGGCCCCCTCCCACGCTCATTTTTTGCCCAAAGTCAACGGATCAAAATTTTGAGATAGCCATTTTGTTCAACATAGTCGAAAACCATAATAACTATGTCTTTGGGGATGACTTACTCCCCCACAATCCCTGGGGGAGGGGCTGCAAGTTACAAACTTTGACCAGTGTTTACATATAGTAATGGTTATTGGGAAGTGTACAGACGTTTTCAGGGGGATTTTATTTTGTTTGGGGGTGGGGATGAGGAGAGGGGGCTATGTTGGAGGATCTTTCCTTGGAGGAATCTGTCTTGGGGGAAGAAAAATTCAATAAAAAGGGCGCAGGATTCTCTAGCATTACTATAAGAAAACAATGAAAAATTAACATGAAAACTTTTTTCAAATGAAAGGAAGAAGTAGCATTGAAACTTAAAACGGACAGAGATTATTACGCATATGAGGGGTTCTAAAAATACTTTAGCATAAAGAGCGAGGTATTTAGGAGGAGATAAATACCTAACTCTTTATGCTAAAGTATTTTTAGTAATTTCAACGATTTATTCTACGGCTTTTCTGACTCAGGGGTCATTCTTAAAGAACTGGGACAAAACTTACGATTTAGTGTAAAGAAGGAGGTATTAACGAGGGTACAAACCCAATCATATACATAATAAAAATTAAAGAATATAAAAGTTTGTTACGTAAGTTAATTCTAAAGTTACGTATATTTTTTGCTAATAAAAAAATTCGTTAAAATTAAAATTAATAGTTGCCTTTTTATGTAACCGAAAAATTGCATGGCAACTAGGTCTCCTTCCCCATCCGATATTTCTCAGAATTGTATGATCAAAACTAAGAGAAAGCCATTTAGCCAAAAAAGGAATTAATATGCAAATTTCATTTGAATAGTTTACGTGTGGAGAGTCAAAATCAATCATGCATTAATTCAAAAACGTTCAGAAACTACATAAAAAAAAATAGTTTTTTCAACTGAAAGTAAGGAGCGACATTAAAACTTAAAACGAACAGAAATTACTCCGTATATGAAATGGATTGTCCTCCGCAATCCCTCGCTCCTTACGCTAAAGTTTGACTCTTTGCCACAATTCTGCTTTTTAAAACAATTAACAGCTTTAGCGTAAAGAGCGAGGGATTGCGGAGGGGACAATCCATTTCATATACGGAGTAATTTCTGTTCGTTTTAAGTTTTAATGTCGCTCCTTACTTTCAGTTAAAAAAACTAGTTTTTTTATGTAATTTACATAAAGTCCTGGCTATAGGGAAGTATAAAGATAGTTTTCGGGAGAGGGGGAATTCTGTTAGGGGGTTTACTGGTGTTTATAAGAGGAATTTCTTAGGGGTTTTCTATGGAGGGAGAGCTGAATTTCTCGGCATTATTTAAAAAAACGATAAGAAATCAAATTAAAAAAAACAAGTTCTTTCAACTGATAGTAAGAAGCAACGTTAAAACTTAAAACGAACAGAAATTATAAAAAGTATGAGGGAGGTTACCCTCTACTCAATACCTTCCTCTTTACACTAAAGTTTTTTATTTTGGCTTCAAAGAAAAGGTCATTATTCTAATTAAACGACCCTTGTATTTCATGAGTCGTTCTGAAATAATTGGAGAAAAAGGTCAAACTTTAGAATAAAGAGCGAGGAATTGAGCAGGGGGCAACCCCCTCCTATTCGTTATGATTCTATTCCGTTTAAGTTTTAATGTTGCTTTCTTTTGAATTAAAAAAAAGGGAATAGTTGTGAGAAAAGTCAAAGTCATGGCCAATTGTAGAAAAAAGCCAAGACAGATTATCCAATTGGGTGGGCATCCCAGTCAAGGTTAATTTGACCCCTTTGATTGCCGTTAATACTGTCTCCCATTTGTGCTACACCTCTCTGGGCATGCATATCACTCCACAATGCCTAACTAGAGTCAACCTATGTAGACTCTTGATCTAATTCTATACGTAAAATGGAGAATATCCACATTCAAATACATTAAAGTAAACATAATGAGCCTAATGGTTAACTCAGTTTTGAATGGAAAAAATGGTAATATTAACAGTTGACTTTCAGATTTGAATAAATGATAATTAATTTTTCCTGTCGGGTCGTTCCTTACTTATAGTTTGGTCCCACGAACTGTTTGAAATGGAGAAGATCCACATTTAAATATACTAGAGTAAAAATAATGAGCCTAATGGGTAACTAAGTTTTGAAAAAAAAAAATGGCAATAATGGCAATAATTGACTTTTAGACTTGAGAAATGTTAATTGATTTTCATGCAACAATGTTTCTGTTGATGAAACGAAGCTTTTTCCGCAAAACAAGGTTTCTTGCAAAAACATTTTTTTTAAATTAGTTTTAGTCTGAATGGTCTCATTTAACGCCTTAGAACCTTCCAAACTAGTTTCTTTTGGTTAGAAATATTTGGTCCGTGACGTAATATCTCCCATGAGCGCGCAGTAAAGTAATTTATTCTGTAAAGTGCAAATTATGCTGTAGCTTTGAGAAGGCATAGGGGTTGAGAGCCCTGCTCATGCTAATTTTAAATATGTTCACTTTTTTATTTTTATTAAATTGAAACTTACTAAGAATTTGAGGAATAAACGTCAGCATGTATGTAGGCATATGCTTCAACAGCACAACCCTATATTAAACCGAAAATGCACATTCGTTTGTTAATTTTAATTCTAAATTTTAAACGTGTCAATCTTAACAGTGTTCACTTTTTTTTAACTTTATTAAATCAAAACTTACTAAGAAGTTAAGGAATAAAAGTCAGCATATGTGAGCATATGCTTCAACAGTACAGCCCTATATTAAACTGAAAATACACATTCATTTGTATTTTTCATTGAAGTGCAATGTATGTTCTAGCTTTGAGAAAGATTAGTGGTTGTGAGCCCTACTCATGCTAAGTTCTGCTGGTTTTGAAATTAACTGGGTTATTTATTGCAATTTATGTTCGGTTCAGGTTTCATTTATTTATTGAGGCCGACTTGTGGTAGTTTTATGCTTCATAGATTATTTAATTTTATTCTTGCTCATTTTTGATTTAATAGACTTCTTCACTTTTCTTTGAAAAATTTTATTTGCGGAAAAAGTTTTAAAAATTAGTTTTCTTTGTTTATATTTACGTTTTGCGTCTTTTCCAGGAAATTTTTCAGGGATATTTTAAATCTTTTCGTTTTATCGGGAAGAATTTATATTCGGCTTGCTATTTGTATGCTGGACTGAGGCAGGTTGTAAGATCTAGATCTATGGACAAACGGCCTCTTCAAAGGGCTGTCTTAACTCTTTCAGAGTACCTGTTAGACTGGGAACCTAGCGGTCAACTGAATTCCCACTTGGGGAGTGGCTCCACTCCAGAAAATTATAGCCTAGTAAACGAAATAGTGTTCGCACGGAATTCTGATTCATGGATAATTCTTCTGGGCTTGGTTAGTTTTTGGAGATGTTTTCGGGCTAAAAAATCTCTTCCTAGCGGATTTCACTAATATGGGTTGCCTCTCATATTATTATATAGTAGTATAATAATATGTAATAGTAGCATAATATTTGTAGGCATGGATATATAAATGAGTCGGTAGAATGAGATATATAATGAGTCGGAAAACGACTTTATCAAGTCATTTGTGCAGGTCCCTGACACGCCTACCAATTTTCATCGTCCTAGCACGTCCAGAAGCAACGAAATAGCCAAGACAATGAACACCTCCTAACTTTCCCCAAAGAGAGTGGATCCAGTCCGGTTACGTTGATCACGTATCTAAGACATTTGCTTATTCTACCCACCAAGTTTCAACCCGATCTCTCCACTTTAGGCGTTTTCCTAGATTTCCAGTCTCCAGGAATAAGCCAACATCGATATATAATGAATTGGAAGTAATAGACTTGTGATTTTCTGTACAGGATTTCGACTCTTGTTGATAGAAGAGCATTGACAAGTGTTGAAAACCGTTTGTAACCAAGCCGGGCCCAGGTTTGCCTAAGGTCTCCATTCATACTGGAGGTCCCAGTGACTTCTTTCTCTCTGGTTCTAAGTCGGCCTGATATTTCCCTCAGATATTTCCTATCTGAGGATAGGAAATCCTCAGATTTCCTAAGAGAGAGATTTCAAGTGCCACCAAAGATGACGAGAAACACGTGCCTTCTTAAAAAAAGTAGTGCTTTGGAAGGTTTAGAAGACGAGAAATTTAATTTGGAAGGTTAATATATATATATATATATATATATATATATATATATATATATATATATATATATATATATATATATATATATGTATTTATATATATATATATATATATATATATATATATATATATATATATATATATATATATATGTATTATATATATATATATATATATATATATATATATATATATATATATATATATATATATATATATATATATGTGTGTATGTATATATATGAATATATATAAATTTCTATTTTTCCACTGCTGCATGTTAACATTTAACTAGGACAAATCCTAGGTATCCTGTCTTTAGTATAGGCAATCTATAGTTAGTCTAATTTAGTGTTAATAAATTTATGCTGATGAGGTCTAGATGGTATTGCATAGCATTCAAATGGCCTAAGGGGTCTTATCGCTGTATCTATGGTATATTATAGTGCCCTTTTAAGAGTCAAAACTGATTTAATAGCAACCATCCCCTCCCCGATTTCCATACCCAGCATTTTTCCAAACACATCCAATCAATATATACTTCAGAGGGGACTCATTGGATTGGAAGTCAGAAGGTCTAGTGCCCTTTTTAGGCATGATCAGAGTGTAGCCACCACCCCCTACACGTCGTGTTTTACCCGAAATACGTCCAATATAAATTTTGAGATTCTCATTTTATTCAAAATACTCCAAAGATCATATAGCAAAGTTTCTGGGGTTGATATAAATCACTAGAGCCTAGGGGTGAGTGTTGTAAGTTATGTCCCAGGGACATTTAAGGTTCAAATGGTAGGCATGGTTGTACAAACTTTTGAGGTGGCTCATTCGGTTGAAATTGGAATTTTTACTTCCCTTTTAAGACTCAAAAGTAATGGAGGTCAATTAACCCACTACCCAGCTGCCCCTCTTTTACAAAACGCAAATATCACAATAACGGTTTTACATTATTAAGTTAGTCCTTTCAGGGTAAGTTGTGGTGGATCTTGAACTAGCCAGAGGATGCTATCATTTGTATTTTAAAGGAACTAATTTGATTGGAAATTCAAAGTTCTAGTAACCTTTTTAAGAGCCAAAAGTCTTTGGAGTGCTTACAGCCCTCCTCTTTAGCTAGTAATTTTCCAAACAGTTTGAATCAAAGACAGTCATTTTGTTAAGCATAGCTGATAGGTCTTCTAACTATATCTCTAGGGCTATTGTGTGGGTCAAGCCACCCCATAGTTATGCAATTTGCTCATTATGCTTCAACACCAAATTTTGCTTTAAGATTAAACCAGAACGTACTGTGTGAGTGCTGGTTGCAACTAAGATGTCTCAACAATGTCCCAAGAAAGACAGAGGGTAATAAGTTCAAACTTTTGGAGGTATTTCTATTACCACTTCTGTTCTTAAAATTTAACTAAATCAAAAGTGTGTAAGCTTACAAAGAGCATAGATAGAATGTTTTGGGAAAGACTATGTTTTATTTTTCAGGTCAACTAGAGTAGGTATAATTAAATTAAATTAAATTAAACGCTAATGTTAGTGTCCAGATTTTCAAAAGGGTGTGTGTTGTTAAAAATTGTAGAAAAAGTTTCTCCAGCATACTTATAGCATGCCAAACTAGGAATTCTTAAAGAAAAAACTGAAAAGATTGAAACTATTATTTTCTTCGTCCCTGAGAAAGACTGGGCTAATATAAAACGAACAGAAATTAAAAAGAAATCTTTTTCTGCAAATAAGTTTTTCAAAGAAAAGTAAAGAATTCGAAAAGTAAAAGTAAAGAATTCGAAAAGAAAAGTAAAGAAAAGTAAAGTAAAGAATTAAACTAAAAATGAGCATAACTAGAATCAAATAATCTACCAACCGTAAACAACCACAAATTAGCATCAATAAATAGCTTCTAACTTATTTAAAACTTATTTATTACTCCCTTATTTAATTATTAATGATAACTTTTGGTAGTTTTACACTTGGAAGATAAGAAAAACTAACTCGTAGAATTCGAAAACACTTTTGTCCGTAATATCTTAACAATAAGAATTTATTGGTTCTCAAAGCCCCCTATACTTTCAAAGGGGATAAACATTCCTTAACATTTTGTGGCCGTACACTTTTACCTTGATTTTGATGATTTTTCACTCATATTTTTCCTAATTTTTTCTTTAATTTTGTGCCTGCTACTGCCAAAAATTGCACAAGTCAATATGGAAGTCTCTTCAACAAAAACAGATTTGCAGCTTTCTTCTCTAAGTTTTTAACATATTTATGGAGTGTAAATTCTTCTTTATCCCTTTCCTTGGGACGTCTCAACGAAACTAAAAAACCACGACTCAAATAAAATTATAAAATTTAGAAAACCTCATTTTCCGTGTGGGGGGGGGGAGTATCTTCTGGGGGATGGTATTTTTCGCGGGAGGGTAATTTCTGTGGGGGATATTTTCCGGGTGGTCTTTTCCAGGGGTACTTTCTGCGGGGGTAAATTCGGGGGATGGGTATTGTCAGCCTGGGTTATTTTACGGGGTTTATTTTCCATTGGTATTATCCACGCTGGGGGGCATTTTCAGAAGGGGATATTTTTGGGGGAAGGGGTCGTTTTGGGAGAGGTAAACGACCAGATCCGTCTTTTATGGTGGTAGGACAAATTCATCAAAGTAGCGAACAAAAAATCAGTGAAACTAAAAGCCAGCATGTTCCCCCTCCCTGATCTTGTTCCCTTCTTCTCCTTGTAAGCATGTATTAATTGGAATATCGGTTATTAATCAAAAAAGTAATTTCCTATTGAAGGCGAAATCCAGTAAATTTGTGGGTAGTAAATCGTCATATATGCCAGAGTTAAAAAGGGAAAACTTAAGACCTCGTGGACATGGAGATTGAGGAGATAAACGTATCCTCTTTGACGGTTTTATCTTGATTTTTTAACAAGGCCATAGCCAAGATTTTCTGTTAAGGAAGAGAATATTTTCCACCGGGGAGGGAGGGGGGAGATGCAAAAGAACTTTGAACACACATCCACGATTTGTTTATAAGCACTTTTAATTCATTTACACGAGTCAGACAAAATCCAGTGGGGGATCACCCCTCCCCCTGCATAGATATGGGCCTGTTGTTTTAGGTCTTAACCTTGTTTTCTTTGCAGTTTTTGTTATTATAATTAAATACTGAACAAAAATCCTAAATATAAATAAAAAACTGGGCGTTTTGCCAATCTTGAAAGTGTATTTAAATTTTTTTTTGGATTTCATAATGGTGGATAGAAGCTTGAGAAAAGCTTATGGTATAATTCCTCCACCCTTGCTGTCTGAGCCTGTAATTTATACTAAGTCACTGACTTTTCTTGTTTTCATTATGTAATATGGTTTTGGATTTTATTAATTGATGAATCTAGCGGGTTTTTTTCGTCAAAAACCGCGTCTATATGTTCATCTTCCCGGATTTAGTGACGTAGCTTTGGGAAATTCTACTTATATTTAAAGCTAAATATTTCTTGGATACTTCAGTTGGGTTTCAGTCTTTTCAGTAATTACGTGCATAGTTACACGTGCAATAATCACACGTGTAATTACGTGCATACGATAATCACAATGAAATATGTAAGCATTTAATAACTATCTTTTCAATTGTCTTGGTGAGACCAACTATTTATCACTTATAGCTTTCAGTTCATGGATCTCGTGTCAAGATTGAAACGCAAAAATTGACGGGATTCGGCTTGTTTGATCTTTCAAATCTAAGAGTTTATATACTTATTAAACTTGTACCTATAATGCATAAGCTATTCCTTTTTTTTTAGTTACCCTTAATTTTTCAACTCCTGTATTAGCCATTATTTAATTTGGGATGGGTTCAGTGGTATGACTCTGTAAGCTCAGCCAAAGTCAACCCAGCCCTAAATGGGTACCTGGAGAAATTTAGGGAAAATAAACAGGAAGGGTGAAGGATGTATGAAAGCACAGGATGGTTGATCCCAGCCCCCCATTGCACTTCTTGACTATTATTTCAATCGGAGAAAACAATAAAATGAAATAAAAGTGTCATTATATCTAATTAGGTACCTATAGTTAAACATAATCGACAAAGGGAGTGTGTTTTTTGAAACTCTGTTAATTAAAAGAATTAATGGGGAATAAAGGGGAAATTTGGAGGGGCACCAACTAGCCGATTGATAGTGAAAAACACAGTTTTGGTATTTCCATTAGAAACAAAAACAGCCCCGACCATAGATAGTTTAGTTCGTTTTTTTTTTGTTTTTTTGTTTGTTTTTTTTTGTTATTTTTTTGTGTTTTTTTTTGTATCGTAACAAAATCGTTGCCTGCCTTTATTTTTGCGGATTGCTGCCCCATAAAAAACTCTTAAAATTAACAGCAGGGTCTCCTATCTAGAATAACTGTATAGATGGGTAGCAAATATCTGTTATAACCTCAAAGCCGTTCGTTGTGTCGCTCTGCCATTTCCATGCAAAAATATAACAGTAAAGCAAAACAGAAGGGAAAAGCATGGGACAACAGTCAGATACTAAAATTTGTATAACTTGAATATCAAAATACAATTCTGATATTTTGAATATGTTTTTATATTTTGTTTATTTTTTATATATTTTGATATAAAAATTTTATTCGAATGTTCAATTAGTTCCTTTTTTGGAAGTTTGTTTTTACAAGTTCATTCTTAGCTTGTTTTGCCACAACCCGGAACACTTACCCCCCTCTATTCCCGCAGATCTGTGTTTAATAGGCTTATTTTTGAATATAATTGAGAATATCTAAATTATAAATGCAAAAACCCTTTTTTTTTAAACTTCCAGACACAAATTAAAATTATTAACAGGTCCCATATCTTATACCATTTCGTCTTTTCTGTCTAATACCTTTCGTCTTTGAGAACCCAATTTCACCATTAATTCATTGAAGTACTCTTAAATTGTTTTTTTTTCTTTAAAGTATATGTATTGAATTCTTTATATTTACATTTAAGAACTAAATGTTATAAAATATACATTATTATACCCCCAATAACATCAAAAGTCTTTTACAGAAAACAAATCAACCCTTAGAACAAAAATTTTACCTGTTTTCAGCAATTTCACCAGGTAATTAATGAAGTGCTCAAAAGTACTCTTTATTACTACACTAGTAACAAGATAAAACACTATATTTTTGTCTGGGAAGAAAATTAATTTTGTCACACCCCTAATAAAGGATATCATTTTTTATACTGGGTTTATAAGTATTTTATTAGAAAACAAACCTATCCTTATTATTATTATGTTATTAATAATTAATCATAATTAGTTAATAATTAATAATAATTATAATTAATTATATTAATATTAAAACGCAAGTTTTAGACACTGAACCCGTTAACTGTAAATTTAGAACTTTAGAATCTTAGAGTGCAGCTTCGAACGAAGCACAAACAACTGCTAACAGTTATGACATTACTATCTCATCTATGGGAAGTAGGATTAGAAATTGAACCTACTAAAACACAATTCCTGTTGACAACCGTCAATCAATTAGGGTGGGATCACTGAAAATTTTGAATAATGATTCCATAATTTTCTCGAGTTATCTTTCGGCCCGACTGTTGAAGCTATGCGTGAGACGGCGTTATTGGTGAGACGGTGAGACGGTGTTATTGAGACGGTGAGACGGTGTTATTGGTGAGACGTGAGACGGTGCGTGAGACGGTGTTATATTGGAAAAACAAAAGAAAAGGTTATGACCTGCAAGCCAGGATGAAAGTTTGTTTTGATAAGCAAGCACTTGCTAAAATTTATTATTGTTTTCACCTCATGTATTTTTTATCGTTCTGTTTTCAAATATTTTCAGTAAAAGTGATAAAAAACGTATCTGTGTGTACTTTTTTCAGTTTTTTTTTTAATATTTTCTTGGAATCCTAATATGGTTCAAAAATAGCCAGATTATCTGAAAATAGGGAATATTTGTTAAAAAAGATTAACAGTACGGTTAGTTTATTAGACGATTAGCATAAATCGAACTTCACTTCCTGAGTGTATATTATACAACCGTTATGTACCTAGCTCAATTTCGTTAAGGCTATGGTGACATAACTATTTATCCATCAAACAAGACTTGTCAGAAAAGAGGATCAATTTTCACAAGTCTTGATTGATGGATAAATAGTTTTGTCACCATAGCCTTAACGAAATTGAGCTAGGTACTTATCGGTTATATAATAGACAGTCGGGAAGTGAAGTTCGATTAATGCTAATGAAATGAAACCAAATATGATGAATATATAATAGTTTAGAGGCAAATTTAGGCTATATATTTGCACAATAGGGGGTGGGGTAAAGCATACCATATATCAAATGCGTAACCTAATCACTGCTGTATTTAATTTATGCTAAGCTTTAACCTTTATAAGCTTGACCTTTGCTGATAAGCTTCTAATTATACCCGTAAGTACCTTAAATAATATATTAAATAATTATTAAATAATTATTAAAATGATTAAATACAAATAACTAATAATAATTAAATAATCGTGATCATAAATAAATAATAGTCAAAAATATTATTGACCATTTACTAAATTGATTTAATATTATAGATATATAAAGATTATATAAATAACTAGCTTTTGGGGTGGCACTTCGCACCACCCAACACCTAGTTGGTGGGGGCGCATCGTGCCCCCCTGTCCATTCTTCGTTGTCCCATTGTCTGTGCATATAAATAGATTGTCAGGTTTACCGACTCTTGAACATGCAATATATAATTGTCCATGGAAAAAACAATCCGTATTCAGATACTATACCTCATTATTCTAATGATTACCCTTGAGCTTTGTTGATGGTGATTGCTCATCAAACATTCCCTGTGTCCCCGTCGTCATTTATGTATCCCCCTGTGCCCCCCGGCGTTCCCGTTGTAGTTGTGTCCCTGTGTTCCGGTCGTTATTCATGTTCCCTTTGTCCCGGTCGTCATTTGTGTCCCGGTGTCCCAGTCTGTAATTTCTCTTTGAGTGTCCCGGTCCTCATTTATATTCCCTGTGTCCCGGTCGTCATTTATGTCCCGGTCTGTAATTTCTCTTTGAGTGTCCCGGTCGTCATTTATATTCCCTGTGTCCCGGTTGTCATTTGTGTAATGTCATCTTATAATGACGTCATATACAAAGCCGTATATACTTAGAGTGACGTCATATGCAAACCCACAAACAAACATGTATACAAACAACTTATTTTTATAAATATATAGATATAGTTTCTTTTTTAGTTTTTTTAGCTTTTTTTTCTTTTTTACCTTTTTTCTTTTTTACCTTTTTTCTTTTTTTCTTTTTTTAAGTTTTTTCCTTTTTAGGTTTTTTCTTTTTTTAGCTTTTTTCACGCCATATTAATTATGCGCCATTGTAGATGTGTCCTTGTGTCCTACCTGTGATATATATATATATATATATATATATATATATATATATATATATATATATATATATATATATATATATATATATATATATATATATATATATATATATATATATATATATATATATATATATATATATATATATCTATATATATAAAAATAAGTTGTCTGTCTGTGGATGTGTGGATGGATGTGTGGATGGATGTGTCAGGTGACGTCACCTGAAAAAACTGGATTAGGTGACGTCAAAACTGAAAAAACTAAAAAAAGGCAAAAACTACAAAAAAAACTAAAAACTAATAAAAAAAATAAAAAAGCTAAAAAACTAAAAAAACTATAAAGGTAAAAACCAATAAAAAACTAAAAAAAAAACTGAAAAAACTAAAAAAAGGCAAAAACTACAAAAAAAAACTAAAAACTAATAAAAAAAGTAAAAAAGCTAAAAAACTAAAAAAACTAAAAAAACTAAAAAAAGGTAAAAAACTAAAAAAAATAAAAAATAAAAAAAAACTAAAAAAAAGGAAAAAACTGAAAAATAAGCTAAAATAAAGGTAAAAACCAATAAAAAACTAAAAAAAAAAAGGAAAAAACTAATAAATGACGACACTCAAAGAGAAAGCGACCAGGACAAAAAACTAAAAAAAAAGGCAAAAACTACAAAAAAACTAAAAACTAATAAAAAAAATAAAAAAGCTAAAAAACTAAAAAAACTAAAAAAAGGTAAAAAACTAAAAAAACTAAAAACTAAAAAAAAACTAAAAAAGGTAAAAACTAAAAGAACTAAAAAAGAAAAAAATAAATGACGACACTCAAAGAGAAAGCGACCAGGACAAAAGGAATGTTCGATTAGCAATCAACAAAGCACCGGGACACAGGGAGTATAAATGACGACCAGGACACAAGTAAAAAAAAAAATTAACAAAACTAAAAAGAAGGTAAAAACTACAAAAAAACTAAAAAGAAAAAAAAACTAAAAACTAATAAAAAAACTAAAAAATCTAAAAATCTAAATAAACTAAAAAAGAAAAAAAAAGGAAAAAAATAAAGGAGAAAAACAAAACTAAAAAACGAATGTATATACAGACCGGTACACCGGGATACAAATGACGACCGGGACACAGGGAATATAAATAACGACCGGGACACAGGGACACAACTACAACGGGGACACCGGGGGAAACAGGGGGATAACCTGACAATCTATTTATATGCAAAGACAATGGGACAGCAAAGAATGTTGTATATTCGCAAGTTTTACGTAGTTAAAACCATATATATATATATATATATCTATATTCACAGGTGGGACATAGGGACACAACTACAATGGCGCGTAACTATTATGGCGCGTAACGACTTACGCGCGCGGGGGGGCTTGGGGGGGGCGCGAAGCGCCCCCACCAACTAGGTGTTGGGGTGGCGCGAAGCGCCACCCCAACAGCTAGTATATATATATATATATATATATATATATGTTTTTAACTACGTAAAACATGCAAATATACAACATTCTTCGCTGTCCCATTGTCTGTGCATATAAATAGATTGTCAGGTTCACCGACTCTTGAGCATGCAACATATAATTGTCCATAGGAAAAACAATCCGTATTCAGATCTATTCTTCATCATTCTAATTATTGCCCTTGAGCTTTGTTGAAGGTGATTGCTAGTCGAACATTCCCTGTGTCCCGGTCGTCATTTATATTCCCTGTGTCCCAGTCGTTGTTTGTGTCCCAGTGTCCCAGTCTGCAATTTCTCTTTGAGTGTCCCGGTTGTCATTTATATTCCCTGCGTCCCGGTCGTCATTTGTGTCCCAGTGTCCCGGTCTGTAATTTCGTCAGTCGACAAACATGACGTCAGTCGACAAACAAACATGACGTCAGTCAACAGACAAACAAACAACTTTTTTGTATATGTATAGATATAGAAATGATGGAATTCAAATTAATTCTCAAACTGGGCTCGTTTGAGATTCAAGAAACTTATTATTATTATTAGAACCCTACTTGAGCGATTGACCGATTGATTATAAGTTGACCTTTGCTTATAATCTTCAAATCATATTTCACATTCTTATCTTCCTCTTCTTCCAAAATATTATCAACTTTTATCTTTTTGCGTCCGTAATGAAATTGCTTGTAAAGGAAGATCAAGGACGATGGGAATTGTAAATTATGTTCCTTAAAATGAATGTTAAATTATTCTTTTGGAATCTAGTTTCACCATTTATTCACTGAAGTACTTTTAACTTTTTTTTTTACATTAAAGTATATGTTCGCGAATTCTTTATATTTGTGTCCAGGAACTAAATATTATGAAATATACATTATTATACCCTCAATAACACCAAATTTTTTTTATAGAAAACAAATCAACCCTTACAACAAAAATTTTACCTGTTTTCAGCAAATTCACCCGGTAATTAATGAAGTGCTCTTAAAAATTTCTTTATTACTACACTAGCAACAAGATAAAAAACTATATTTTTGTTTGAGAAGAAAATTAATTTTTCTTCTCAAACAATTCCCTAATAAATAATATCATTTTTGATATTGTTTTTATAAGTATTTTATTAGAAGACAAACTTATCCTTACATTAACAAAAATGAACTTTAAATGTCTGATGTGCTCAAAAACTCAACAAGCCCACAAAACCTATTCATGCCACGAATATAATTACTATTTTGCACTACGGTTTGTCTAAGCCTGGTTAAATTCAAGAAATGAACCCCTCCCTTTAACAATCCTCAGAAAAAGACACTCCGCTATTATATTTTGATGACAGAGTGTTATATAGTCAGAATTTTAAATGATGATTACTGTAAGATCTTTAATATATGGCTTATACCCTTACATGGAAGCTAAATTAAGGAATTCTAGTTTACTGACGTTTCTTTCTTTCTTAGATCTTTTTTTTGGCGGTTGGCGTTGCTGCCATATTGGCTGAAGAAGTGCCACTAGCTGCTGGAACAGATCACTATCCATCACATGGATATGATGGCAATAATCCTTCATATAGCCATGGCCAACCATCTTATACTTTCTTTAGCAACGGCTACAGATGGAAAAGAAATACTCTTGATCTAGAAGCGCCAATGAAAGAAGGACTAGAAGTTGCGGAAACAAAACACTATAAGTACCGTAGTTACAGTCACCCTTGTTACAGCTCAAATAGCTATGGCCACCCATCTTACAGCTCTTATGGCAGTGGTTATAGAGGGAGAAGAGACATTTCTGAAGCAGAGACATTAGAAAAAGAAGGATTGGAGGGAGCAGCAACAAAACATAAGAGCTATCGCTCTTACCAATCTCCGTGTCGCCAATCTCCATCCTATGGCCATCCGTCATATGGATCAAGCTATGGAATGGGATACCCATCATACGGATCTAGCTATGGAATGGGATACCCATCATACGGATCTAGCTATGGAATGGGATACCCATCATACGGATCTAGCTATGGAATGGGGTACCCATCATATGGATCTAGTTATGGAATGTATGGGAAATAAGAGAGAAGAATGGTTTATTTATAATTGCGTGTTTTATAGCGGTTTATTTTGAAATTATAATTATTGATATTAAAGCCATTCTTTATTAAACTGTAAGTTTTCAAAAACTTGTCCAGAAAAGCAGGAGCTTTTTTGTAAAATAAAGAAAATTTGAATGAACAATAGATAATAACAATAAAGAGAATAAATAAAGTAAATAAAGAGAATTTAAATTTGTCAACACAAATTCTCTTTTGTAATAAAGAACCAATATAAAATAAAAACTACTCTTCATTTTCATGTATACGCTGTGTGATATATGTAAAGGATATTCTATGATAGGGTCAAAAAATAAATAAGAATATAAATAAGAATAAAAATATGATAGGGTCAAAAAATAAATAAGTGTTAAAATGAGCAGTAAAGACATGATCACATCAGTAATATATATGGATTTCGGTTATCAACAAGACGTATCTACATAATTGCACATTCTCAGGAGAGCAGAAAGAAAAACCTTAGAACGTTTTTTCTCCATCCGATAACCGTAAAACAAAAACAAATCCATATGTAAAATTATTACATATCACTCCCTTGTGTATTACTGTTATAAAAGGCGAAATAAAATGTTGTGGAGCATTTTTCTGCTCTTTTTAGAATTTACAATTATGGAGATGCTTAACAAGTACAAACATTAGACAAAAAAATGCCCCAAGATATGGCTATATATAATTATAATAATTATATAATTATAATATATAATTATATATATTATAATAATATTATTAATATATTATAATAATAATATATATATAATATAATATATTATATTAATATAATAATATATTAATATAATTATATTTATAATTATATATATATATATATATATATATATATATATATATATATATATATATATATAAGATGTGGCAAGATATGGCTATATGGCTCCTGACACTTAGCAATTAAATGACTAATATACTTCCCAGTTACTTAAAATGGGGAATAAAATGTTGTATAAAAGGGGAAATAAAATGTTATGGAGCATTTTTCTGCTCTTTTTAGAATTTACAATTATGGAGATGCTTAACAGTTGGCAGTTAAATGCAGTTAGCAGTTAAAGCAGTACACTTAGCAGTTAAATGACTAATATACTTCCCAGTTACTCTAGCTGGGCCTGGCAGTCAATATTTTTATAGCAGAAAAGATTTACTTTTTCATGTAGGGATATCCATAAAACTGTTTTTAAATCGAAGGCAACGCCATAGCGTTGCCTGTAGTAAAGGCCTTAGGGCTCCAACGTTCCATTATAGTTTATTTTCATTTTCCCAGGGACCCTTCACATGGAAGAGGTCATTGTATATGCTTTGGAGTGGGCCCATTCAATTGGAAATTGGAAGTTCTAGCACCTTTTTTAGGATTCAGAAGTGATCTGAGGGCAACTAGCTCCGCCACGAGGTCCGTTTTCCCCAAATACATCCGATCATTTTTTTTTAGATCGCCAGTATGATAAAAAATTTTGAAAAAAAACTTTCCATGGAGGAATTTGTCATGGGGGAAGAAAATTTCCATAAAGGGAGCACAGGATTTTCTAGCATTAAAAAAAACAATGAAAAAATAAATATGAAAAGGTTTTTTCAAGTTAAAGTAAAGAGCAGCATTAAAACTTAAAACGAACAGAAATTATTACACATATGAGGGGCTCACCTCCTCCTAGTACCTCGCTCTTTACGCTGAAGCATTTTTTGTAATTTCAACTATTTATTCTACGGCTTTTGTGAGTCGGGGGTGATTTTTAATAAATTGGGGCAAAATTTAAGCTTTAGTGTAAAGAGCGAGGTACTGACGAGGGGATGAATCCCCACATGATAATACAGAAGTTCGTTATGTAAGCTAATTTTTAAGTTAATTATATCTTTTACTAATAAAAACATTCGTAAAAAATTAAAAGTTCTAGTTGCTTAAGTAACCAAAAAATCGGAGGGCTACTAGGCCTCCTCCCCCGCTCCTTTTTTCTCAAAATCTTTCGATCAAAACTATGAGAAAGCTATTTAGCCAAAAAAATAAATATGCAAATTTTGTTTTAATTATTCATCTGTGGAGAGCCAAAATCAAAACATGCATTGATTCAAAAACGTTCAGAAATTAAATATAAAAAAACAAGTTTTTTTAACTGAATGTAAGGAGCGGCATTAAAACTTTAATTTCTGTTCGTTTTAAATTTTAATGTCGCTCCTTACTTCCAGTTAAAAAAAATTGATTTTTTTGTTTAATATCATTCGTAGCATGAAAACCAGCGTTGTCTAGGAAGATCTGAAGAAACTAGATGGTACAAAGTCCTTTAGATTTGTAAGAATTGATCAAAAGGAATATCAATCATATCATATATTTTATTGATCAATCATATATTTTGATCAATCATTGATCAATCATATATTTTATTGAAGCTTCCAGTTCAAGTAAAAGTCTGTTAAATTGAATCATTTCATTTGATTAAACATTAATCTTTAATTACATTAATTAATTAATTTATTTATTAAATATTAAAAATTAATTAATTTAATTTAATTAGTTAATTAATTTATAATTAAACAATTAAATTGAAACATTTTTGAAAGCTTGTTAAATTGAACATTTACGATTTGAAATTCATTTGTCAATATTTAACTTAGAATAGTTGATACTTGCTAAAGAACCAATAGTACCCGAAATGTGTCCCTGTTTGTTTTGTACTTATTTATGTAAGGGGTCAAAGGTACAACATAGGGAGGTCAAAGGAACATCACCTATGTTGTACCTTTGACTAACTAACGTCCATTTTGTGACCTAAATTTTCTCTAGAAAAAATAACAAGACATATATTCCAGAGATTAAATGTGTGTTGTAAAAGCTAAAGCTTGTCGTGAATCCAATAAATCATTTCATATTGAAATACAGTTTAAAAAAAAAAAATTTTACACAAAGTAGTCAAAGGTACCACACTCTCCCCTACATATGATGACATTTATTCCTTAAATTCTTAATAATTTTTATTTAATAAAGTTAAAAAAGTGAACACATTTAAAATGTGGAAGGCTCACAACCCCTATGCCTTCTCAAGGCTACAGCATAATTTACACTTTACACAATAAATTCCTTCACTGCATGCTCCTGAGAGTTATTATGCCACTAGCCAAAATATTTCAAACCAAAAGAAACTAGTTTGAAAGGTTCTAAGGTATTAAATGAAACCATCATTATTAGTTCGCATTCAGACTAAAACTAACTTAAAAAAAAACATTTTTGCAAGAAATGTTCTTTCACGGAAAAAATTTGGTTTCATCAGTAGAAACATTGTTGCATGATATTTACATAACATTTATCAAATCTGAAAGTCAGGATCATTATTTTTACTCTAATTTATTTAAATGTGGATCTTCTCCATTTCAAACAGTTCGTGGCACCAAACTGTAAGTGACGAGCGACCCGGCTCAATAGTAGCCGAAACTCTAAAAAACGGAATTTTGATACCAATAGATATATCAAAAGAATAAGTGATTCTTATTATGCTAATTTTAAATATATAAATTTGTTTTACTGATTATAGGCTGCGTTCCTGAAAAAAATTGCCTGATTTTCAAAAGAGGGGGAAATACCCCCTAAAAATATTAGAATCTTATTAAAAGTCATACCACCAAATTCAACGTAGCCTATCAGAAAATCCTACTATAGTGGTTTCAAGCTCCCATTTGCAAAAATGTGAAATTTTGTATTTTTACCAGAAGAAATATCAAGGATACGTGTTTATCTGTTTGTTTGTTTTTTTTTTTGTTTTTTTTTTCTCCCATGGAGGATCGTATTGAACCACTGGTCCTAGAATATCAAGATAAGGCTGATTCAAACGCAAATTAAAAGTTAATAATCTCATGCCCTTTTTAAGTGACCAAAAAGTTTGGAGAGCAACTAGCTCCATCCCCACCCTTTTTCCCTCAAAGTCGTTCGGTCAAAAATCTTGGATAGTCGTTTTGCTCATCATAGTTGAAAGGCCAAATAAATTTACCATACGGATGCAACACGACCCCCCTCCCACAGCCCCAGGGGAATTTTCTTTAAGTTCTAAAAATTTCCCATTTTTTACACATAGTATTTGTTATTGTGAAGCATGTATACATTTTCGTGTGGGGAGGAATTTTCTTCTGTGTTTTTTTTTTCCACGGGGGGATTTTCTATTGGGAGGGAAGTTTCCAGGGGGTGGCCTTGTCAGGGGAAATGATGTAATGCGGAATTTGCCAGAATTCCTATTAAAAAATCTTTTTAAATGTCTTATTTTCTCTTTTCCGTCTCAATTTTAGGTGTAGAGTTGTTAAGGGTAAGTTTTCGGATATATTTTCATCGGTACTGAACTGTCTAGAGGATATTTTCTAGTTAAGGGGGATTCCCCGTGATGGTCGGGCCAGATTCCCTGGCATTACTTAAAAAAACTCAGAAATTAAATAAATAAAAAGTTTTTACAACCGAAAGTAAGGAGCAAAATTAAAACTTAAAGCGGAGAGAAATTATTTTTTTCAAGTACTGGTTATCAACCAGTTCGTAACTGTTAGAAAACATTAAATTAGCAATTTTAAAGGCGTCTCTTTTTGTCCAAACTACGAGTAAACGACCAAAAATGCAATTTTGATACAAAATGCTTGAAACTGGGTCCAGCCGAAAAGATGACTGACTCTTTAAAATGTGGTATTTTAGTATTACAAAGTCGGATTTTCATTACCCGAAAGCGAAATAGTGTAATTTTCCTTAGTGAAATAGTAATTAGATCCCCCAAAAACGTATAGATCTATAACATCAGGGTTGAAAGCTGCTAATTTCGGTGTTGCGAAAAATGAATGAACCGCGGAAAATAACGCGATATTGCGTCACACGTGTCAACTACCTACAATATCACTAAATGCAAACAAGACTGGTATTTATTTATTATCCCGACCATATTCAACTTCTTGATCTGTTTCGTGTGAGTTAAGAACCGGTTTAACATAATGTATACGCAGACAATTAGCTTAGGTTCAATGAGATAGACTACATTGAAGCTGTATTTTAATTGAACATTTTAATGTATAAAGTTGTATAATCTAATTTATCGTATAATATATATATTTATGTATTATATGTATTTATGTATGTATAATATATAATGTATAATTTAAACTATCGCTTATCGTAACATAAAGTTGTTATTTCGGTTATGTTAGGTTTTGTATTTAATGTTATGCATTCTGGGCATTCTGGGCACTTTTTTTTCTTTAGTTTCCATAATTGTGTTAATAAAGTATATTTTCATCATATTTTGGTATATTTCATAAGGATTAACCTAATTTCCCATCTTGAGTGTGGTTGGGACAATACATAAATACCAAAAAACTACTTCGCTAGCAAAATGATAGTGAGTTATGTAGATTGTTCGCTAAAACTACGATAAATGGACTATAGGTACTATAATCTGAAAATTAAAATGGAAAACCTTTGACTTTATATTGTCTTTTTAGACTAAAGAGATTAAGATTTTTTAAATAGAGCCAGAGTCTTGCATAGAGCTTTAAGCCATATATCTGGCTTAAGTCATACGATTTTCTATATAGTCATATATTTAGTCATTCTATATAATCATATTTAGTCATATTAAGTCATATATTATCTATATAGAATATGACTGGGAATGTGCTTCGCGATGTAATATGTCTCTTGATACTTGGTAATTAAACGAAACACTCATTCAAGAATCAGGCTTTGGTTAGATTTGAAAAACCGGTTTCACAGTCACAGAGACAAGTGACAGTACTTGTGTATTATTTACAACACACTCAAATAGTAAAGTTAGGTTCTATTCTGAAATTAAATAAAAAAAAAACTAATTTTTTTAGCTGAAAGTAAGGAGTGACATGCCATCTAACGAATGGCAGGTTCAATTACTCGTAGTATTTATTGACTTTCTCAAGGCCTTCGACTCGATACACCGCGAGACCACGTGGAAAATCTTAATACATTACGGGATCCCGATTAAAATTGTAAATATAATTAAAGCGCTTTACCTCGATATTAAGTGTGCAGTACAAACCGAGGGTGGCCTAACGGACTGGTTTGTTCAGTCGGGTGTAAGGCAGGGCTGCATTCTATCGCCACTGTTATTTGGCATAGTCATAGATTTTGTGCTTCGTGGATGTAGCTTCAGTGGGGGTCTACAATTAAACCCACTAAGAACCCTTCATGATGGTGTTTTTGCGGACGATATTGCACTCTTCGCTCACGAATCAGAAGATATACAACACAATATAAATGAACTTGAGCGTGTGGCAAATGCTGTTGGACTCTCCATAAGCGCTAACAAGACTAAATCAATATCAAATGCAGTCATTCCTGACTTAGCTGAGGGACTTTTGGTCAACAATGAGGAAATTGAAGTAGTGAGAGAGTTCAAATATCTAGGCAGCATTCTTACGCAAGATGCCAATCCTGAAAGAGAAATTTTGTGCCGAATAGCATTGGCTGGCTCTGCCTTCAATTGTCTCAGAAATGTTTGGAGAAATAGTAAATATTCCCAGAAGCTAAAACTCAGAATTTATAATAGCAATGTCCTCTCCGTCCTTACATATGGTTGTGAAACTTGGAGTATCACTGCGCCACTAGGAAAACGACTATGGGCATTCGATAATAACTGCCTAAGATATATTTTGAATATACATTGGACTGAGAGAATAAGAAATGATGAGATTTATACCATAACAAATCATACCCCCATCCTTGATACCATTAGAAAGCGACGATGGATGTATTGGGGGCACATGGTTCGAATGGGTGATGGAAGGCTGCCTCATGACATATGGTGTTGGATACCCCCGGCCTCCGCAAGTCAGGGAGACCCAAAATGACAGTTGGCAGGATGTTAGAGAAGGAGGCGAAGCTGGCGAGGTCTTCGATGGAGGAGCTTTGGTCGAAGGCTCAGGACAGGTCGTCGTGGCGAACCACTGTTGCTGCCTTATGCGCCCTCAGGCGTGGGAGGACCTAAGTCTAAAGTAAGTTTGCCACAATTCTACTTTTTAAAACAATTAAAAGCTTTAGCGTAAAGAGCGAGGAATTGCGGAGGGGACAACCCATTTCATATACGGAGTAATTTCTGTTCGTTTTAAGTTTTAATGTCGCTCCTTACTTTCTGCTAGAAAAATTAGTTGTTTTTTTTATTTAATTTCTGAACGTTTTTGAATTAATGCATGTTTGGTTTTGGCTCTCTGCAAATAAATTATTAAAATGAAATTTGTATATTAATTCTTTTTTTGGCTAAATGGCTTTCTCTTAGTTTTGATCAGACGATTTTGAGAAATAAGGGGTGGAGAAGGAGGCCTAGTTGCCCTCCAATTTTTCGGTTACATAAAAAGGCAACTAGAACTTTTAATTTTTAAAGAACGTTTTTATTAGTAAAAAATATACGTAACTTAAGAATTAACTTACGTAACAAACTTTCATAATCTTATATTTTTATTATGTATACTAGGGGGTTTGTACCCTCGTTAATACCTCGCTCTTTACACTAAATCGTAAGTTTTGTCCCAATTCTTTAAGAATGACCCCTGAATCAGAAAGGCCGTAGAATAAATAGTTGAAATTACTAAAAATACTCTAGCATAAAGAGAGAGGTATTTATCTCCTCCTAAATGCCTCGCTCTTTATGCTAAAGTATTTTTAGAACCCCTCATATGCGTAATAATCTCTGTTCATTTTAAGTTTCAATGCTACTCCTTCCTTTCATTTGAAAAAATGTTTTCATGTTTATTTTTCATTGTTTTCTTATAGTAATGCTAGAAAATCCTGTGCCCTTTTTCTCTGAATTTTTCTTCCCCCATGACAGATTCCTTCAAGGAAAGATCCTCCAATATAGCCCCCTCCCCTCAGCCCCACCCCCAAACAAAATAAAATCCCCCTGAAAACGTCTGTACACTTCACAATAACCATTACTATATGTTAACACTGGTCAAAGTTTGTAACTTGCAGCCCCTCCCCCAGGGATTGTGGGGGAGTAAGTCATCCCCAAAGACATAGTTATTATGGTTTTCGACTATGCTGAACAAAATGGCTATCTCAAAATTTTGATCCGTTGACTTTGGAAAAAAAATGAGCGTGGGAGGGGGCCTAGATGCCCTCCAATATTTTTGGTCACTTAAAAAGGGCACTAGAACTTTTCATTTCCGTGAGAATGAGCCCTCTTGCGACATTCTAGGACCACTTGGTCGATACGATGACCCCTGGGAAAAAGAAAAAAAAAAAAAAAAACAAACAAACAAATAAACACGCACCCGTGATTTGTCTTCTAGCAAAAAATACAAAATTCCACATTTTTGTAGATAGGAGCTTAGAACTTCTACAGTAGGGTTCTCTGATACGCTGAATCTGATGGTGTCATTTTCGTTAAGATTCTATGACTTTTAGGGGGTGTTTACCCCTATTTTCTTAAATAATGCAAATTTTCTCAGGCTCGTAACTTTTGATGGGTAAGACTAAACTTGATGAAACTTATATATTTAAAATCAGCATTGAAATGCGATTCTTTTGATGTAGCTATTGATACCAAAATTGAGGTTACTATTGAGCCGGGTCGCTCCTTACTACTCAAAATTGAGGTTACTATTGAGCCGGGTCGCTCCTTACTACAGTTCGTTACCACGAACTGTTTGACAAACTACGATGTTAATACATTTTATGAGAAAATCCGGTTTCATAGCCACAAAGACAAAACTCAATTTAGTTTGCTACGTATAGTGATAGAAGAAAGTGTTTGAACATGGATTTTGAAATAAAGATATGGGATTTGTCAAAGACTGAGAAAGAGGCAATTATATTTTTCCAAGATAAGGGGTTGTTACCCACAACAAAACAGTGCGTCAATGGACACAACATGACTTGATACTCTTGTGAGAAGGAACATTACGAGAAGGAACGCATACAAGATACCTAACCTAACTTCACTTATTGAGTGTGTTCTGGATAATACACAAGTACCCAGGTGACGAAATAAACGGAAAATATATAATTTGGGCTATGTATTGCACATTAGGGGGGGGGGATTAAAGAATGGTGGGTCTGCATGCAAAATAAGTTAGCTCCAATTTTCCTACATGTTATAAAGTAAGAATTATGATCAATGTTCCTATTACCTGAATAATTGTTTAGGGTCATGAAACTATTGTTAATAGATGCATTTTGACTCTTTGAACATCTTTTCTCTCTTGCAAAACAACCGCAAACTCACCATTATGGAGTTATTATATATTTGCACATTAGGGGGGGGGGCGGTTAGCCTAAAGCATAGCATATATTAAATACAGCAATGGTTAATTTACGTATTTAATATATGCTATGCTTTACCCCCACCCCACTAATGTGCAAATGTATAGCCCAAATTTGTTTCTAAACTATTACTGATTCGAGATTTCAAATATCCGATCAACGAAAACGGAAATGATTGCAATTCTATTTCTGTAAATGCAAGACTATTTCTGCCGAAATAACTTCTCAGCACCCCGCTCTTTAGGCTAGAGTTTGACTCTTTCTCTCAATCAAATATAAGAAAAACAAGTTTTTTAAATGAAAGTAAGGAGCAACATTGAAACTTAAAACAAACAGAAATTACTCCGTATATGAAAGGGGCTTTTCCTCCTCAACGCCTCGCTCTTTGCGCTAAAGTTTGACTCTTTCTTTTAACTCTACTTTTTAAAACAGTAAGAAACTTTAGCGTAAAGAGCGGGGCGTTGAGGAGTAAAAGCCCCTTTCATATACGGAGTAATTCCTATTCGTTTTTAGTTTTAATGTTGCTCCTTACTGTCATTTAAAAAACTTGCTTTTTTATTTAATTTCTGGACGTTTTTGAATTAAAGAATGTTTTAATCTTGGCTCTCAACACAAAAATAATTAAAATGAATTTTGTATATTAATTAATTGCAATTAACCGGGGGATTTTGAGAAAAAGAAGCGAGGGAGGTTTTCCAATTTTTTGATTAATTAAAAAGGCTACTAGAGCTTCTAATTTTTTAAAAACTTTTTCATTGGTAAAAAAATATACGTAACTTACGAATTAACTTACGTAACGAACTTCTATATTCATATGTTTTTATTGCGTATATAAGGGGGTTCAACACTCGTCGATACCTCGCTCTTTACACTAAGGCTTAAATTTTGACCTCTGAATCGCAAAGGTCGTAGAATAAATAGTTGAAAACACTAAAAATGCTTTAGCGTAAAGAGTGAGGTATAACGAGGAGGTAAACCCCTCATATGTGTAATAATTTTTGTTCGTTTTAAGTTTTAATGCTGCTCCTTACTTTTAGTAGAAAAAAAACTTTTCATAATTATTTTTTCATTGTTTTTTTAAATAATGTTAGAAAATCCTGCGTCCCCTCCATTGAAAGTATATCCTTCCATGAAAAGTTCCTCCATGGAAATATCCTCCCTCGTTCACCCCCCTCAACTCTCCCCCTAAAGCAAAAAAATACCCCTGAAAAAGTCTGTACACTTCCCAGTAACCATTACTATATGTAAACACAGGTCAAGGTTTGTCACTTGCAGCCCCTGCCACGGGGACTGCGGGGGGAAAAGTCGTCTCTAAAGACATAGCTATTAGGTTTTTTTACTATGGTGAATAAAATGGCTATCTCAGAATTTTGATCCGGTGACTTTTCGTAAAAAATTAGCGTGGGAGGGAGCCTAGGTGCCCTCCAATTTTTTTGGTCACTTAAAAAGGGCGCTCGAACTTTTAACTTCTGTCAGAATGAGCCCTCATTCTAGGACCACTCAGTCGATACGATCACCCCTGGGGAAAAAAACAACAAAAAAAACAAATAAACGCGCATCCGTGATCTGTTTTCTGGCAGAAAATACGAAATTCCACATTTTTGTAGATAGGAGCTTGAGACTTCTACAATAAGGTTCTCTGATACGCTGAATCTGATGGTGTGATCTTCGTTAATATTGTATGAATTTTAGGGTATGTTTCCACCTATTTTCTAAAATGAGGCAAATTTTCTCAGGCTCGTAACGTTTGATGGGTAAAACTGATCTTGATGAAACTCATGTATTTAAAGTCAGCATTAAAATGCGATTCTTTTGATGTAACTATTGGTAGCAAAATTTCATTTTTTAAAGTCGCGGTTACTATTGAGCCGGGTCGCTCCTTAGTACAGTTCGTTACCATGAACTGTTTGATTCTACTTTATTAAACAGTAAAAAACTTTAGCATAAAGAGCGGGGCGTTGAGAAGAGAACAGCCCCTTTCATACAGGGAGTAATTCCTGATCGTTTTAAGTTTTAATGTCGCTCCTTACTTTCAGTTAAAAAAAAGTAGTTTTTTTTATTTAATTTCTGAATGTTTTTGAATTAATGCATGTTTGATTTTGGCTCTCCGCACATAAATTATTAAAATGAAATTTGCATAGTAATTCTTTTTTTTTTTTGCTAAATGCCTTTCTCTTAGTTTTGATCAGACGATTTTGAGAAAAAAAAGGGAGGGGAGCGGCCTAGTTGCCCTCCAATTTTTTGGTTACTTGAAAAGGCAACTAGAACTTTTAATTTCTAACGAACGTTTATATTAGTAAAAATATACGTAACCTAAGAATTAACTTACGTAGCGAACTTTTATATTCTTATGTTTTATTATGTATATGAGGGGGTTTAACCCCTCGTTAATACCTCACTCTTTACACTAAAGCTTAAATTTTGCCCCAACTCTTTAAGAATGACCCCTGAAACAGAAAGGCATATTATGAAGTAATAGTTTTTTTCTGAATTGACACTGTCCAAATACTTTAATCCCACCCCCTTATGCGCAAATATAGCCCAAAATAAATATTCCCCATCTATTCTGTCACTTCTTTTTGTCTTGTCTTGCACTAAGCAGAAAGAAATTAACGAAAAAACGATTCTACAATGCATCAAAGGATGAACAACTTGAGTGGTCTGCGCTACAACATACAAGTACCCAAAAGTTGTTCTGTTTCGCTATAAATACAGCTCAAGCAGAGTAATCGAATAAAATCTCACATTTTCTTCTTTTTTATAAAAGCTAAATGTCCACGCCACCCACTTCAACCTACAAACCAAGACGAAAAATCAAAATAAAATCAGTATATGCAAAATAAAGCATTCTTTTTTCGGTTTCTAAAATGGGTAGACCTGTATAGAAAGTTGTGACGGTTCCTCTATGGTTAATAATAACTCCTAATAACTAATTTACGATCCACAATTTATCATATCAAGAATTATTTTAAATCAAAATCCATTACTACCAAAATAGGGCTTGCTTAACCTTGGAAAATCTTGATAGTTTATCTAGGCTAGCTAGCTTAAGCTGATTAGTCTATCGACGAGGGGATTCTGGTGATATATTCTGGTGACGAGGTGATATATATATATATATATATATATATATATATATATATATATATATATATATATATATATATATATATATATATATATATATATATATATATATATATATATATATTAGTCTGTCTTTATGATAGGCTACCATGTCATTGCGAACATATGATGGTGCAGGGGGCTTAAGCTAAACCCCACCGAGGCTGAAATGTTCTAGAGTTTGTGAAAGTACGTGTCTAAATCGAAATATTGCTTTAAAGTTATTTATAAAATATGTTTTATTTCCACCATCTCCCTCTGTACATACTAAGTTTTGATATCCTTCCTTTTAAGGAAAGTCATGATAAACCACATAGTAGTAAAAGGCCTTTGAAATAGTCAGGATAGCTAATCATACAGCTTGATTTTTCTGTTATGGTTTTTCTGGAGACAAATGCGCAGGAGTTCTTTTTTTTGAGGGGGGGGGACAAAAAAAATATTTGATAGTTTGAATAAAAGCGCCCAGAAATCCGAGGTGGAGTTGGAGCCAAAGGCCCCTCCTCCCTTGGTACGTATCTGGTTAAGAGTTTTTTCTTTTATTTTTTTGTGGGGTGGACAGGGGGAGGCGAATAATCAAAACTTTTTACTCTTTTTACTCATTAGCGTTTTTTTACATTCTTATGAGTTTTACCTTTTCCCCTTAAAAATAAATTCTCTTAATATTTTTGCTGGTTCAAAAGGTAAAAAGTTTAATTAGTTAAAAAAAAACATAATCCAACAACTTAAGATATATCAATTGGTTAAAATTTTAGTATTTTACATTCTTGGGTTTTATATTTGTCCATAAATAAATCACCTGTAAGAAAGGGGTATCAAATCTGGTAAACACAGAGAGTAACCTATTAGACTACAGACGAAGTCTATCTAACCCTCTCCTAAGTAACCATACCGAATACAGTGTTATCATTGACTGTAGTCTTATAAGTAATTTTCTGAATTTTAGGAAATGTCGGTAGACCTTGCAACGGAAGTTCCGGACGGAATTGATGGGTTATTATGGGTTATGATGGGTAATTGATGGCTTATGTGTTGTGGGAGGGCTACAATACCGAGAAAACAACAGTCAAAGAAAGGTGCAAATACAAATACATACTGGTGGAACTCGAAAATCCCATGTTAAAATCGAAAATTTATATTTAAAAAGTACTCAAGTATTCATTGGCGGAAGATACCGCTTTTAATATCAGGCCGTAGCTTCTTGAAGATGCTACAAAATGTTTGCTAGAATTTTGCTCTATTTTCTCTAATTGCTTAGAAATCTTAGAAAATACCTCACTCTTTTTCAATAGTGTACTCTATGAAGGATATTGCTTGTAGAACAAAGTTGGTACTATCATGAGCAGAAGACAATAATGTGTAAGATGAATGCAACCATTTTTCGACATATTTTCCTGTTTTCGAACAGTCCCATAGAATATTTTCAGCTACCTGAAATTTTTACAAGTTTTTTGCCAAAAAGAATCGTTTGAAATGGCCGATAACACCCCTAGAGACCAGATTGACAAGCTGGTATAATTAATCCACTATTTCTGCCAATGAATAAGTGCTATTTGAAGGGTTTTTGACAATCGACGTTCTCTAGAGAATTGAGAGACATAAGGCTACCCTAACTTTAATTTTGAACCTCGATGTTTTCGAGTTCGCTTAATCACGGCCTTAATAATATTATTCTAACTGTGGACTTTCTGTTTAGTAATTTAATAGAATGTGTAAATGTCCCGTGTAATTAAAAACTAAAATTGGTTATAGTTAAAAGTGAACTAAATGAACCTATTACATGCAGTGTAAAATGAAACGAACCGGAGAAAGAGTGACTTCTTAATGTTATATTTCACAAACTAAAAGTTTTAATAAAACTGAAAGGGTATCTGTTAGGGTATCTTCTTCTCCTTGCCTATAAAATAAGTATATTTTTTTAGTAACAGACTTGATGTTGGTTCTTTTCTTTCAACGAAGTACTTAACTTTTAAGTGCAATAAACTGTGAAAAGTAGATCTGATTGCTTTAGTGATTAAGCAGAAAATTACTAAACTACATATGTATTCTTAAAACTTCTGAGACTAAACACAAGTATAAATTTTTAGGCTAAAAAGAAGTGAAGAAAACGGCCTTGGACTTTATAGTCCCTACCGGTGGTGGTTATCTCCGTTTCATGACCCTTCAGCCGAGAAGTGCAATGGGGGGGGAGGGGAGTGCCAGCCATCGTTTGCTTGTACCCACTGGATGCCAGCATCTATTTACAGAGTCACACCACTCTGTAACCAACGTTCCAAACCAATTAACAAGCGATGCCAGGACTCGAACCTCCGTCCTCAAAAACAAAGAATTTCAAGTCTTGTGCCCTATCCACTCCGCTAGGACGGCCCTTTTTACTGTTACAAGACTATCAAATGTCTTATACTAAATAGTCTCAAAATTGAGATCACCAAAAGAAATTTAATATTAAATTGCGGTTTCTTAGTCTTACAAGTGATTAAATTAAAAAAAAAGTTTTTAACTGTAAGTAAGGAGTGACATTAAAACTTAAAACGAATAGAAATTATTCCGTGAAAAGTGAAAGTGAATATGTGAATATATTCCGTGAATATGAAAAGTAACCCGGCAGATTATGCTAGATACGGATACTGAAGTGAAAACAGTCTTATATGAAAATATATCCAAAATTAATTTCACTTATCTATGCATGTTGACATCAAAGATAAACATTCGAAAGCTACTTCAGCTAGTCTAGAGGGTCCGCATCCATTAGCGAAAACGGGAAGGTTCGGGGGCACGGCGGAGGGTATATTTTCCATAGATTTTATAAAATACCTTTTTTTGTTTTTCATTGAAAGATCCTTTTTTGGGATTTCACTAAAAAAAATTACCCCCCCCCAAAAAAAATGCTTTTGAAAGTACATTTGCCTCTCCCCGCACCTCATTGTCATCAATTGCCCCCATTGTACTTATCAAAGATGATAGAAGAGTGCATTTGATTCCCTAGATTTGTCCTCCCTCATCCTCCTTAGGTTTTCAAAATATGTTTATGACTAATTTCAGTGAAAGATGCCTTTTTTTTGGTATTTTCATTAAAAAAAATTTGAAAAAACAGAAGTTTTTTTCAATGACAGCGCAATTATGCATCGTTGGTAATTTCTGTACTCTCTAAAAAAAGATCAGGAGCCTGAGGGTACGGCTCGGATTTTAGGTTGCCAAAGGGAAAGAATTGGGTGATAAGAGTTGATACTTTTGTGGGGAGGATGATCCAAATTGCAAAAAAAATATTACTTTTTGCTTTATACTTTTTTTTACTTTCCATTGAAAGAGACTTTTTTTGGATTTCACTAAAAAAAATAACCCCCCCCCCAAAAAAAAAATATTTTGAAAGTACATTTGCCTCTCCCCCACCTCATTGTCATCAATTGCCCCCATTGTACTTATCAAAGACAATAGAAGAGTGCATTTGATTCCCTAGATTTGTCCTCCGTCATCCCCCTTAGGTTTTCAAAAATGTGATTTTGACTAATTTCAGTGAAAGATTTCCTTTTTTGGTATTTTCATTGAAAAAATTGAAAAAAACAGAAGTGGTCTCCCTTGGGTTTAAAAGAAAATACTCACTACATTTCTGGGAACTGACCCATCTTGAAGCTAAAAGAACTATGCTTATGTTTTTTTTTTTTACAGGCTAAATTTTTCCAGCAATGAAAAAAGATACAGACAAATTTTCAGTCTATAAAGACGGACTGAGAATGAAAGATGAACTACTTATATATACGAAATAATTTATGTTCGTTTTAAGTTTTAATGTCGGTCCTTACTTTCAATTAAAAAAACTTGTTTTTTATTTAATCTAGGAAAAATTCAGCCTGAATGCTATAAATAATTCACCACAATGCTTTTTTGGATTATTTTAATGTAGCAGCATGAAAAGACTGATCTGCAGCACACAAATTACATGCCAAATACTTATTTGATATAAATACTTATAATTATGATTACATATATCAGAAATATATAGATGATCCCTTTCGCTTTCAAATCTATGAAATTAGTAGTTAAAAGGGGTTTTGAAGCTCACCCAAGACAGCGCAATTACGCATCGTTGGTAATTTCTGTACTCTCTGAAAAAACTCCAGAAACCTGAGGGGTATGGCTCAAATTTTAGGTTGGCAGAGGGGAAGAATTGGGTGGTAAGAGCTGATACTTTTGTGGGGAAGATGATCTAAATTGCAAAAAAAAAATTTACTAAATTTCCATGAAACTCATCCTTTTTGAGAACTCAGTCTTGTAATTTGTGCTACAACTTTATTAGAAAACTTTGGGTTTATTGTTGAATGAACTCCTGAATTAATAGCTTGAGATACTTAATCAATGACCTTGTCAAACGGTTCGTGGTAACGAACTGTAGTAAGGAGCGACCTGGCTCAATAGCAACTGAAACTCTAAAAAATGGAATTTTGATACCATTAGTTACATAAAAAAATCGCATTTTAATCCTGATTTTAAATATATAACTTTCATCAAGATTAGTCTTACCTATCAAAATTTACGAGCCTGAGAAAATTTGCCTCATTTAGAAAATTGGGTAAAACACCCCCTAAAAGTCATACAATCTTAACGAAAATCACACCATCAGATTCAACGTATCAGAGAACCTTGTTGTAGAAGTTCACTGTTTTAAGAAGTAAGGTTAAGAAGAAGAGTCAAACTTTAGCGTATAGAGCGAGGCGTTGAGGAGGAAAAGCCCTTTCATATACGGAGTAATTTCTGTTCGTTTTAAGTTTTAATGTCGCTCCTTACTTTCATTTTATTTAATTCCATAAAGGAGTTCCTTCGTTTTGATTATTCACTGTATTTAAATCCCATCTAGACATTTTTACTACACATCATTTAAAACCACTATTTAGGAAGAATCTGTCTTCTTTTTATCAATGATTTTAGAGAGTACATAAAGTTACATACGATATACCATGTAAAGCTATAAATAAATACATGCTGTACACAAAGCTTTATAAAGCATTTTGGTCGTTCACTGTATTTGGTTGCCATCTAGATATTTTGACTACACAGTATTTAAAACCATTATCTAGGAAGATTCATTTATTTCAATGACTTCAAAGAATACACAAAGCTATATAACGTTTACTGGTAGACATTTCTTTCTACTTACAAGGTCACATGGTTCAGTATTCCCCCAACTCCCTCCCCCCAACTAGAGATTTACCTTGTTTTAATGTGGCAGATTTTTTTGGGAAACATTAAAACGTAATATGAAGAGAATTTATTCCCTATATAAGGGGGGCTATCCCGTCCTCATACTCTTCAAGCTAAATTTTTTAAAGATCTTTTAAAAAAGGTTCTGATTCTAATTACACGGCCCTTGAGTTTCCAAAGTTTCTCATAAGGAATTGAGACAAAAGGTCAAATTTTAGTGTAAAGAGCGGGGTAGAGAGGGGGGGGGGGTACATCCCTTCTTATACGGAATCATTTCTTTTTTTCTAAGTTTTAATCTCTATACTTTCAGTAGAAAAAGCTTGTTTTTTATTTAATTTCTGATCGTTTTTCAAATAATCCCAAGAAATCATCAACCTCCGGTGAAAATCCCCCCACGAAAAATTCTTTCATGGAGAATTTCTCTGACCAAAAACTGTTCTCGCCGGGAAATAACCCCCGGGCAATTCCATCCTTGCTGTAAATTCCCCCCCCCCAGAAAGTTTTTGCTTACGATTCTGCCTGAAAAATATTCCTTAGCCTATTTTTATTTGAGGAAAGATGTGTTGTTGCTTAATTTCTGAACCTATTTGAAGTCCTGGAGGAATTCCCCTATGTAGCAAATGTTTCTTTGAAATCCACCCCACTCCAAAGGAAAGTTTATCCCACAGAAAATTTCCCCGTGGAGAACTTCTCCTGGTGACATCTACTCTACGAATAGTATTTCCCGTGGGAATTCCCCCCACGCAGCAGTCCCGCAGGAAAATTCTAACTCCGCTGAAAATTTCCCCCAAAACCTCCTACAAAGCCTCTCCAAACGTAAAATGGGGGCACCTACGAGAAAGTAAGACTAATCAAATAAGCTTCATATACGAATTCTGTTAAATTCCCATGTGTAAACAATGGGAAAATTTCATAGCTTGTCGCCCTTCCTCCTGTGGGTCTGGGAGGTTCATCCCCAATCATGTCACCTTGTCAGCAATCCATGTCAGCTCTTTCAATTTTTTTTATCATTCGACCTTTTGAAAAAAGTAGAACTTATAATTTTTGTTTGAATGGGCCCTTTTGCAGCGTTCTTGGACCATTGGTTTGAAACAACCAATTCGGAAAAAAACAAATAAACACGCATCTGTGATCTTTCTTCTGGTAAAAACAAAAAAGAAAATTCAGTGTTTTCGTAAACAGGAACTTGGAAACTCTACAGTAGGGTATACTGATAAATAGGGCATACTACCTGATAAGCTGAAGGTGATGGTGTGAATTAGTTTCCTGACTTTACCTCCTTTTCAAAAATTCCTGCAATTTTTTCAGGTTGCTAGCCTTTGATAGGAAACACTTAATTATATGAATATTATAAAATTGAAGTTAGCATAATAAGCCAATTCTTTTGATATAACATTTGTAACTTTTGTTTTTGCTGTTATAACTTTTGAAAAGAATTATTATTCTAATTAAACCACCTTATTTAGCGCATTCTGCTTTTCTAGGTACTCTTCCACCGCCACTGCAGCAATTTTTTTCACGGACAGGCTCAGGAAAGTGCTCTTCTTTTTTACGTAATTCATCTCGACGATTTATTTTACCAAAACGACCATCTACAGCAGCCTAGAGGTATCTTGGATATCAATCAATTCTATTATGGAACTCCATCCCTTCGGATGTCCCTCTATTTCATTCTGCAAAGGCATTATTTCGTCGGATCTTTCCTGTTTCGTAATTTCTCTCTATCTCTCTCTCTCTGCTTTGTTTTTATTTTTCCTGCTTTCTCTTTTCCTATTGTTTCCCTTTTTTGGAATCCGTCCCTAACTGATATATCTCTCTCTTATTCTTTTTTAAAATGTTTTCAAGAATCCTCTTAGCTTTTAAAGTCCTTGTTTATTTGTCTGTTTTTTTCTGATGTTCTAATGTCAGCTTTTATCTTTAGTGTTTCTCTACTTTCTGGGTTTCTACTTATTTCTATTATAATAATTACTAACAAGTTTTTTTTTCTACTGTATGCTAGTGTTTATTCTTCCTAATCTTCATTTCATAGGTATTGTTTGATTCAGGGTATTATTTGTTGTTCTTTTAGTGCTCTATTATTTCGTTGTATGGCCCATAACAATCAAAGCTTCTTGGGCCGAATAACTTTTTTACGTTTGTAATAGTGTTTTAGTATTAATAAAATGATTGATGATGATTAAGAGGAAGGGGTTATTACTCATCCTAATGACTGAAGGACTGTGCGATAATATTGAACGATCGTGATTAAAACGAATGTCGATACTCATGTAAGGGTAATTAAATAAGGAATAATGGAATAATTTCAGAGTGTACAGCATCAAGTATAGTGGTTGCAGTATGATGGACAATATTTGAAAATAGGAATATCTTAGTTCAATTGAAATTGCTGATTTGCCTTTAGGATTTAAAATTTAACAATTCCAAGATAAATTGGTAATTTAGACTTTTCAGTAGGTATTCCATAAGAAACATGTCTGGTTGTTGCTGACCTTAAACTGATTGAAACTGATCGAAATTTTCAAGGGTTTTAATCAAAAAAAGTTTTCTAAACTTAAATGACCTAGCTAAATTTAATCTCGGTTATTTTTTCCTAAACTGAAAAATATTTGAATATTTAAATATTCAAAGGAAAATTTTTGCGATTGCCATTTTTTTTAAATTTATCATGCCAGATTAAAAAAAATGGTAGAATATTTCAAAGGTTTTTCTTCATTTTTGTTTAATTTTTTAAACTTGTTATTTTAAACATAGGAAAATATAATAAAGAATTATACAAAGGAGTGGTACAGATAATGAATACATTGTGCCCAATTCGTTTTTTACTTAGGCGGCGCTATTGCGCTGCTTATGGAACATTCATAAGGTCAATTATTTTTTCTGTGGGGTGTTCGTTGCAGTAACGTATATTATAGGACAAACTATAGTCCATAGTAACTGAAATTTCAAAATAAACAATCTGGATTACAGATGAACCTTTTTTACTACTCCAGAGGATGGAATATTTTCGTTTTGAAATTAATTCTACAGTTGATCTCATATTTTTTTTTTAATTTGTCTTTAAAATTTGACATGATTTTCTTGATTGGTTCAAAAGATATTTGGGGCTTGGCTTTTTCTTATGCTGTGCGAAAACGAGATAGAACCGGTAAATCCGGTTTATTAAAACATTGTCCCCAAATATGGCTACTTTATAATATCAAATTGGGAATGTTTTTTATAATTAGAATGATAAATTAGTTTTTTTTTTTCACAGTGCCATAATTCAAAGCAATTAGAAGAAGGACCAAAAATTTTGACGAAACTGAGCATAGAAATACTTGAAAAGTTCCAGCTTTTCTGAAAAATCTGTTGTAGCCCGATAATTAAAGATAAATTTAAAGCTGTTAAATTTATTTGCTACTAAATTTTACTGCTGGAGTGGGTATTGAGAATTGGTTGTTTCGAACCAATGGTGCTAGAACACTGCAAAAGGGCGAAAACTAAAAGTTTTACTGACATTTTAAGTAGCCAAAAAAAATTAAGGATAACTAACGTCCCTCCTGTGCCCTTTTTTCTCAAAGGTCATAACATCCCACTGATATAGTTAAAAATTGGGCAAACAGGTTCGAGTTCCATTACCAGGAATTTAAGTGTTTTTGGACACTTCCATTTGCGGTTAACCATATTATTGACGTACTGAGTCCGTCATATTCAGACTTTTTTGTAGGTTAGAAATATTGACTGTAGGTTCAGGAATAATTGCCACATTTTTGCTAAGATTCTCTAGCCGCCCTAGAATTTGTTCTTGCGTAATTGAGGGATATTTGAGAAAATGACAAAAAAGGTTGATTTGACCTCCCGAATAACAATTCTTTTTCACTCATGCAATTACAGGCATACCATTCGCTAAGGCATACCTAGCCGAGTCGGTTGGTGCGCTGGATTTGGGATCCTTTGTCTGAAAGGACGCGGGTTCAAATCCCAGTGTAACCAATTGTTCAGTTTGGGACAGGAGTCAGTGGCGTGACTCTGTAAGCTTAGCCAGAGTCGACCCAGCTTTAAATGGGTACCTGGAGAAATCTGGGGAAGGTAAACAGGAAGGGTGTGCGAAAGCACAGGATGGTTGGCCCCCAACCCCCCATTGCACTTCCTGGCTGAAGGGCCAAGAAACGGAGATCAGCACCGCTGGTAGGGACTGTAAGGTCTAATGCCGTATCCTTTACCATTCGCTAAGCAGCCATTTTTTATTAACACTTTTTTTTTATTAACAAACACCCCCGGGGACACGTCAAACACCACTATTGAAATTAGTTGTTTAATCGCTTAAATATCATACTAAATATAAAAAAAAGTTTTCGAACTTACAGTAAGGAGCAACATTAAAACTTAAACAAATTTAAATACCCCGTAAATAAGGGGGACTGTCCCTCCCTCAACCCTTGCTTTTTCCACTAAAGTTTGACATTTTGTCATGATTCTTTTGGAAAGACTACTGAAACACTGGGGCCTTTGATCTTGAATAGGAAATATTTTTAGAGAAATCAAATACTTCAGTGTAAAGAGCGAGGGTTGAGGAAGTGGCAACACCCTTCATATTCGTGTTCATTTTAATCTCAACTAAAAAATAATTTCAGTTTAAAGACCTTGTTTTTTATTTAGTCTCTGATTGTTTTTCAAATTATACTGGGACATCTAGCTCCAACCCTTGAAAAAATCCCTCCCCGACCGAAAATACCTCGACATAAAATTTATCCCACTCAAAATACTATGCCCTCTTTAAAAAAATCCCCATACAATTCCTTCCTAACTGAAAATCCCCCTAGAAAATTTCTTCCGGATAATTCCGACAGAAAAGTTCTCCACGGCAAACTTTTATTTGAAAATGACTTTAATTTCTGATCTTTTTCTAATCATCATAGAAATCCTATGGATTTTCATCTTTCCCAGAAATCGCCTTGCCTACAGCGGAGAGTTCCTCCCACAAAAAACTCCCCCCCCCCTTCCATGGAAAAATACTCCAGACACTTCCAATCCTGCTGAAAATTTCCGACTTCCCGACTTCGACTTCGAAGTTTTCGATAATTTTCCGACTTCGAAGGAACATCTCCACCTGTAAAATTTAGTCAGCAAAAAAAAGTAAGTAAAAGAAAAAGTATTTCGTGAAAGAATTCTGGCAAATTCCCCGCGTGTAAAATTTCCTCTGGAAAGCTCACCCACAGAAACTTCCCTCCCCATGAAAAATTCTCACCGTAGAAAATACCCAAAATAGAATCCTTCTCCCCATAAAATGAAATGTCTTTGTACTTCCAAATAAATTTTACTATATATAAGAAAGGAGTAAAGTTTGTAACATACAAGTCTTTTCCTAGGGGCTATGGGGGGGGGAGAGTTCGTATTATCCACAAAGATATAATTATTGGACCTTTCAACTATGCTAAGAACATCGGTATCTCAAAATCTGTTCGGATGACTTTTGGGAAAAGGGGGCGTGGGAGGGGCTATCTGTCATCCAATGTTTTGCCTTTATAAAAACAGCACTAGAATAATTGATCAACTGATCTAAGTGCTTATTGCGACTGAAGAATGATCAGTTGGCATTCTTCAATCGACTATCCCAGAATGACCTAGAATGAACTGATCTATTGTTTTCAAAGCCCCGTGTATTTTCCGTCTTGGATTATTTCAAATTCTGCTAAGGGGCAATTGGCGTTTTAATTGAGATTTGGTGTTGTTTCCACAAATGGAGATTAAGAGACTAGTTCAGCCAACTTTCATGATGACTGGCATCATCGAATGTGCCAGAACCCAAATCTACGCTCTTTCAAATGTAAATTTGTGAGGGGAGAAATTATTTGTTAATCATACTAGGCAGGATTTCTGCTAATCTGTTGACTTCAATTTCTTCTTCAGATAAATGACCTGTTTTCGTTTCCGTAGTTACATTTGCTTAGATACCTATAGTATAGATATATATAATATGAAAAAAACTTCGTTTTCTTAAAGAGTTAAAGAGGCTGCGTCCCAAAATCGAACCTTAAAACGTACAGGAATTAGGAGAGGCAGTTGGGGGGCTGCCGCCCCCCAAACCCTCCCGCTTTTAAAGACTTTTTTTGTACAGGTTTTTTGTTGTAACCCCCCGCTCTTGGCTTCGGAAAGGCCCTCTTTTAATTAACAAAACAAAATCCTGTAAAAAAGAGTCTTTAAAAGCGGGGGGTTTGGGGGGTGGCAGCCCCCCAACTGCCTCTCCTAATTCCTGTACGTTTTAAGGTTCGACTTTGGGACGCAGCCTCTTTAACTCTTTAAGAAAACGAAGTTTTTTTCATATTATTTCTGTACGTTTTTCTACAATCCATGGTGGATGTAATTTAATAATTCCTGTACTCCTCGTACAGGAATTAGGACTGCCTCTCCTAATTCCTGTACGTTTTAAGGTTCGACTTTGGGACGCAGCCTCTTTAACTCTTTAAGAAAACGAAGTTTTTTTCATATTTTGTGACAAAAAAACCGCCCGATAAGGGACTTGAACCCTTGACCTTAGGATTAAAAGTCCCACGCTCTACCGACTGAGCTAACGTGGCATGTTTGAAGTCGAAATACCTGCATGCGTATAAATATAACTTTTAAATAACTTTTAAGAATTTCAAAAATTAACATGGGCTCTTATGGGGAAATGAGTTTTTCTAAGCTAGAAAATCGGGGGGTTAAGATTTTACGACGAAACTTTCCAGGAAAATTACTAGAGAATTCCGCGTCGAATGAGTCTTCGTACACCCAGATCCGATGTCGGCTGTGACCTGTAGGCGTGGCAGAAAAAAAACAAAAGGAGAATATGAACATTAAGTGGCTATGCGTGGTTTCTGGAAAACAGGGAAGGAGTTATCGGATCGAGCTGAAGTTTCGCGGATAAGCTCCTGGGCCCTAGGGGACCTTAACTTGTGAATTTCAGCCCGATCGGACAACGTTAAAGGGGGGGGGGTTGGGTGGTCGAAACTTTCGGCCAGATTTTCCCCATGAAGAAAAAATCAGAGGGGGATGAAATTTGGCAGGTTACTTAGTTGGAGCTCGGGCTACGAAATGCATCCCTCCCCATCCCTCTGCGACCACTGGAACCGAAGATCGCTTAACATTGTCGTGGTTCGCCTCTTTAAAGAGGCACGAGTGTGCCTCCTTGACTATACCTATAGATAGATACCTATATAAGTCTCGTTGCTAAGCTAGATTATTTTGCAATAAATAAGCTTTCAAGTTAAATTCTATTTTTGTCTACCTATTTTTCTATTTTTATTCTATTTTCTATTTTTGTCTACCTATTTTTCTATTTTTATTCTATTTTCTATTTTTGTCTTATATATTTTTGTCTTATATTTTTGTCTTATATAATTCTATTTATAATTCTTTATTATTATTATATAATTCTATTTTTGTCTTATATATTTGTCTATGTGGGTCATTGAAAGATAATGTTATGCGAAAAAAGCCAGGGATTTGAACTTTGTTTTAGCAGATTGGCCAGGGCCAATTTAAGGTCCACCCCTGCAGAAAGTGCTTTTGTACAGAAGTAGTGTTTTGTTTTGAGTCTATATTGAGACCCCGTTTAGGGAGATTTAGGGAGGTGTTTTTTCCAGAGTTGACATATGTGAGTTTTGTCAAGTGACATTTAGAAGAATACAAGAAAGCTAATTTATACAGCCGTGTGAGATTTTCATTCCAGGAACCCAGGCAGGGTAGGAAAAGAATTCGCAAGAAATACCATCACTAGTACATTAACAGGGGGGCTTGTTTACCGTCCAAAGAGATTGCTTGAGATATTAGTGGTGAGCCAGATTGGGTGCACCTTTGGCCCAGAGTTTGGCCCATTTAATCATTTGATCACGTTACCATACCCTGAAGCAGGGTATAACGTAAAAGGGTACTAAAATACTCTATATTTACGGTATAGTAGTGGTAACCACGAGGCATTCCATTATATTATTTGGTGGCAGCGAAGCCTTCCCCTCCTATAATTGGTGCAGCACCATTTCTGAGCCACTATCTGGTAGCAACCGTGGTTACCATTGCAATAATTGCCCTGTAATATTTTGGTCTCTCAAAAAGGGTATTACAGCTTATGAGCCCTCCCACGATATTCTGGGACCACTGGGTCGATACGATCACCCTGGGAGAAAAAACAACAAATAAGCATGCATCTGTGATTTTCTTCTTTCAAAAAAGGCAAACTCCAAATTTTTTTCCAGATAGAACCTTGAAACATCTACAATAGGGTTCTCTGATACATTTAATTTGATGGTGTGATTTTCCTGAAGATTCTGTGACTGCCTGGCTTCTTGGAATAATAATCCCACACGACTGTATAGAATAGCTAACTTGTATTCTTCCAAAGGTCACTTGACCAAACGCACATGTATCAGCTCTGAAAAAAACAGACTCGCTAAACGGGGTCTCGATGCAGACTCAAAACAAACACCACTTCTGTACAAAAGCACTTTTTGCAGGGGTGGACCTTAAATTGGCCGTGGCCAATCCGCAAAAATAAACTTCAAAGGCTGTATAAAGTGGCTTACTTGTATTCTTCCAAAGATCACTTGACAAAACACACATATATAAACTCCCTAAACAGGGTCTTTTTAGAGGTCAATTTAGACTCAAAACAAAACACCACTTCTGCGCAAATACACTTTTTGTAGGGGTGGACCTTAAATTGGCCATGGCCAATTCGCTAAATCAAAGTTCAGATCCCTCGCTTTTTTCGCATAACATTATCTTTCATTGGCCCAGACCAGGAAGACGAAAATAGAATTTAACTCGCAAGTTTACTTGTTACTAAATAATCTAGCTTGGCAACGAGACTTTAACTTATCATTGAAAATTATACTACAGGGATCTAAACAAATATAATTACGGAAACAAAAACAGGGCATTTATCTGAAAGAGAAAGGAAACAGTGGTGAAACCCCAAAACCTCCCCTCTTTGGATAAATGACAACCCACGCGCCACACTGGTCCATCCTTAAAAATCTAAACATTGAACTTAAAAACCTAAACATCTGAAATATCTACAGTAGGGTTCTCTGACACATTTAATTTGATGGTGTGATTTTCATTAAGATTCTGTGACTTTTAGGGGATGTTTCTTTATTTTCAAAAATAAGGCAGTTTTTTTTCAGGCTCGTAACCTTTGATGGGTGAAACTAAACTTAATAGAACTCATCTATTTGAAATCAGCATAAATTGGTAACAAAACTACGTTTCTTAGACTTTCGGTTAATGTTGAACCGGGTCGCTCTTTTTTAACAGTTTGTTACCATGGAATTTTGATTTTCAGTCCTATTCTTGTACCTCGAACTCGCTAATTCTCTAGAAGTTCATTCATTTCGGTAGCACTTTCATTTAGGATGCTTAAATCATCAGCACAATCTAAGTCCACGAGAATTTTACCTCCCCATTTGATTGTGCTGTGCTCCTTAAGACTAAGTCGATCAAAATGTTCCATTTAAAATGGGGATAGAAAGTAGCTCTGGTGAACTTCCAATTTAATACAAAACGAACTACTGATCTGATTTCTTACCTTAACCACAGCAATCATATTCTTTTAAACAGCAATAATCCCTTTGATATGTTGGTTTGTATCAAATAATTCGTAGTAAAAAAACTGTAAGTAAGGAGGGATTCGGCTCAATAGTAACCGAAATTTTTAAAAATGGAATTTTAGTATTAATAGATCAAACAGTTCGTGGTAACGAACTGTAGGAAGGAGCGACCCGGCTCAATAGTAACCGAAACTCTAAAAAACGGAATTTTTATAACAATATCTACATCAAAAGAATCGCATTTTAATGCTGATTTTAAATATATAAGTATCATGTCTCACGACATTCTAGGACAACTGGGTTGATACGATTACCCCTGGGGAAAAAAAACAAAAAACAAACAAATAAACACGCACCCGTGATCCGTCTTGTGGCAAAAAATGCAGAAATTCCACATTTTTGTAGATAGGAGCTTGAAACTTCTACAGTAGGGTTCTCTGATATGCTGAACCTGATGGTGTGATTTTCGTTAAGATGTAATGACTTTTAAGGGATGTTTCCCCTATTTTCTAGAATAAGGCAAATTTTATCAGGCTCGTAACTTTTGATCTAAACTTAATGAAGTTTTTTACTGTTTTAAAAAAGTAGAGTTGATAGAAAGAGTCAAACTTTAGCGTAAAGAGCGGGGAGTTGAGGAGGGAACAGTTCCTTTCATATACGGAGTAATTTTTGTTCGTTTTAAGTTTTAATATCGCTCCTTACTTTCAGTTAAAAAAAAACTTGTTTTTTTTTATTAAATATATCTAAAGAATCAACTTATTATGTGAATTCCAAATGAATAAGATTCATCAAGTTTAGTTTAACCCGTCAAAAGCTACGAGCCTAAAAAAAATGCCAGACTTTTGAAATAGGAGGAAAAAAAACGAAAATTGGAGGAATCTTAATAAAAATCACGCCATCATATTCACCGTAACAGAGAACCGTACTGTAGAAGTCTCAAGCTCCTATATGCAAGAATGTTGAATTTTTCTATTTTTACCAGAAGAGCGATCACAGATGAGTGTTTATTTCCAGGTGTTATTCCAGGGGTATTAAAATAATTGTCTCAGAAGATTGGGAGAATGTGCCTTCGAACAAAAATAAAGGTTCTAGTGCCCTTTTTAAGTAGCCAAAAATATTAGAGGGCAACTAGACCCTTTCCTACTCCCCTTATTCCCCAAAGTTATCTGATCAGCATTTTGAGATATCCGTTTTGTTCATTAAAAATTGAAAAATCAATTTACTATGTCTTTAGGTGTAAAATAACCCCATAGCCCATGGGAAGAGGCCTGTGAGTTAAAATTTGCATTGTTATGGCACTTGGTAAATACCAAGTTGCATATAGCGATCGCAAATTCTGTCAGTCTTTCGGTCCCGGTTTTGCTAGTTTAGGCACTTCCAGATAAGCAAGGACGATGAAATTTGGCAGGCACATCAGGGATAGGACCAGATTAAATTAGAAATAGGCGTTTCACCGACTCGATCATCTGGGGGGGGGGGAGGTGGGAGGACGGTTAAATGGGGAAAATTAGAAAAAATGAGGTATTTTTAAATTACGAACAGGTGATCGAAACTTAATGAAATATCATATTTAGAAGGATATCGTTTATCAGAGCTCTTTTTTTAATCCCAACTGGATCTGGTGACATTGGGGGGAGTTGAAGGGGGGATCTAAATTCTTAGAAAAGGCTTAGAGTGGACGGATCGGGATAAAACTTGATGGGAAAAATAAACACAAGTTCTAGATACGTAATTGATATAACTGGATTGGATTTGCTCTCTTTGGAGGAGTTGGGGGGGGGGAGAGTTAATTCTGAAAAATTAGAAAAAATGAAGTATTTTTAACTTACGAAGAAGTGATCGGATCTTAGTGAAATTTCATTTTTAGAAAGACCCCGTAACTCAGATCTCACATTTTAGATCCCAACCGAATCCAGTGTCATTGGGGGAGTTGGGGGGATCTCGGAAAACGCTTAGAGTGGAGAGATCAGGATGAAACTTTGTGAGGAGAATAAGCCGAAGTCCTAGATACGTTATTGATATAACCGGACTGAATATGCTCTCTCTGGGGAATCGGAGGGGGTGTTGATTCGGAAAAAAATAGAAAAACTGAGGCATTTTTAACTTACGAACGGGTGAACAGATCTGAATGAAATTTGATATTTAGAAGAATATTGTGTCTCAGAGCTCTTGGTTTAAATCATGACTGGATCCAGTGACACTGGGGGATTTGGAGGGGGGACCTAAAATCTTGGAAAACGCTTAAAGTGGAGGGATCGGGATGAAACTTGGTGAGAAAATTAAGCACAAGTCCTAGATAGGTGATTGACATAACCAGAACGGATTGGCTCTCCTTGGAGGAATTGGAGGGAGAGTTAATTCTGAAAAATTAGAAAAAACGAGTTATTTTTAACTTACGAAGGAGTGATCGGATCTTAATGATATTCATATATAGAAGGACATCGTAACTCAGATGTCTTAATTTAAATCCTAACCGGACCCAATGTTGTTGGGAGGAATTGGGGGGGGGGATCGGAAATCTTGGAAAACGCTTAAAGCGAAGAGATCAGGATGAAACTTGGTGGGAAGAATAAACAGAAGTCCTAGATACGTGATTGACAAAACCAGACTGAATCTGCTCTCTTTGGGGGAGTTGGGAGGGGGTGTTAATTCGGAAAAATTAGAAAAGTTAGAAAAATTGAGGTATTTTTAACTTACAAACGGGGGACCGGATCATAATGAAATTTGATATGTAGTGATATAATGATTTGATATATGATTTATTTGATATATTGATATATGATTATAATGAATGATTTGATATAATGATTTGATATAATGAAATTTGATATGTTGGATCCGACCGGATCCAATAACATTGTGGTGAGTTGTAGGGGGGAACATTAAAATATTGGGAAACGCTTAGGGTGGAGGGATCTGGTTGAAACTTGGTGGGAAAAATAAGCACAAGTTCTAGATACGTGACTGACATAACTGGAACGGATTCTTCCCCTTTGGGGGAGTTGGAGGGAGGGTTAATTCTAAAGGAACTCATGTCTCAGAGCTTTTATTTTAAATCCTGACCGGATCCAGCGTCATTGGCGGGATTTGGGGGGAACTGGAAATCTTGGAAAAGCTTAGAACGGAGAGATCAGGATGGCACTTGGTGGGAAGAATATGCACAAGTCCTAGATACGTGATTGACATAAACTGGACTGAATTTGCTCTCTTTGGGGGAGTTGGAGGGGGTGTTAATTCGAAAAAATTAGAAAAATTGAGGTATTTTTAACTTAAGAACGGGGGACCGTTCGTGTGTTTTTTTTTAAATTTGATATTTAGAAGGAAACCATGTATCAGAGCTCTTATTGTAATCCTGACCAGATCTGGTGACTTGGGGGGGGGTGAAGGGGAAAACCGGAAATCTTGGAAAACGAACGGCAATAAGCTTCTGAATTTCCTTTTAAATTGATGTATTGATTCTTAGAATTTTTCTAGAGCTTATGCCATATGAGCTCTTGGCTCTTGGCTCATCCGACCTTGTCACAAGTGCCATGTGAGCTGTTAGCTTTTGTTTTGAGTATATTATTTTTTATTGGGAAATATAAAGACCTTTTTCAGGTGGGGGCGTGTGCATAGGATGGATTTATACGGTGAATCTTCCTTGGGGAGGGAAATTTCTGGGGGAGGGGGAGATATTTCCAGGGGAAATGTTACACTGGGGAGATTTGACAGAATATCTATATGGAATTATTTTTAATTGTCTTGCATTCTTTTTGCTAAATTTTCCTTGTGGATATGTTCTGGGTTAATTATCCGTGAGCTATTTTTTACGTGTTTTGATTTCCGAGTTTTTATTTTCTGCTGAAGGGGGCATTTATGGAATGATCAAGAAACCGATTAGTGATTAAAGTCTTATACAAATGAAAGACTGCAAAGGATATATTTTCAGGCTGAATCGTCCGCTAGGATTTTAGCAGAGAGGGAAGATGCTCAGCGAGGATGGAACTGTCTAGTAAGGAATTTGATGGGAAGGGTACACTTTCTGCTGGATGAAATTTCTACAGAGGAGATTTTCAGGAGGGAGAGGGGTATATTTCATAGAGGGTGAGCCAAATTTACGGGCATTATTTGAAAAAAGAAGAAAAAATGTTCCCTATATGAAGAGTTGCCCCCTCCTCAATACCTTGCTCTTTACGATAAAGTTTGAATGTTTGTCCGTATTTTTTAACAGTGGCTACTGAAACACGGGGGCCGTTTAATTAGAATTGGAAGCTTTTCTTTTATAGTGCTAACATCTTTTGCGTAAAGATTGAGGTGTTAAGGAGGGAGCAGCCCCTTCTGAACACTTTAACAAGAAAAGTAAAACAAGAATTGTTTTACTTTTCATAAAAAGTGAGCCAAACTTGAACCTGCTTTAGTTGAAAAAAGTTCAGAAATTAAATATAAAAAAAGAAGTTTTTCAACTAAAAGTAAGGAGTGACATTAAAATTTAAGACGAACAAACATTATCCTGTATATGAAAGGGGCTTCCCCCCCCCCACCCTCAACGCCTCACTCTTTAAACTAAAGTTTGACTCTTTGTCACAACTCTACTTTATAAACAATAAAAACTTTAGTGTAAAGAGCGAGGCGTTGAGGAGGGGACAGCTCGCTTCATATAAAAAATAATTTCTTTTCATTTTGAGTTTTAATGTCTCTTAAAATTTTTTTTTTTATTTATTTAATACCATACAAGAATAATACCTTTGTTAAGGCTCTTCTGTAAGCCAAATCTAACGCTTATTCATGATCAATAAAACTGGGGAATAAAGGTGTTTGATGACTCAGGTCCTTCTCAAGTATTAATCTAAGAGTGAAAGTTTGGCCATCATATCTTCTACCCTTCCCAAAACCCCACTTTTCTTCTCTTAAAACTTATCATAAGTATTTTGTGTTGTCTACTAGGCTATAATTTTTTCAAGGCGCGTCGCTCCTCAAAGTCGCAACGCAGCACCGTTCGTTATGAAATTTTTGGCGAGGCAAACTCGTGAACGATACTCCCTTATACCACAATGAGGACACGCAAGCGGGATCTCCTTTTTAGAGATGGGTACAGAGGAAAGATCTTGTGGCGGAATGGGGAGTCCTGAAAGAAATCAGTATGGAAAATGAAACTTGACAGTCTTTGAAAATAAAATTGGACTGTACTTCCTTCTAAAATGTTAGAATTATGTAGCTATAAACGATTTCATTGTCAAAAAAACAAACAAAGAAACATACACCAGCAATAATACACCAGCACCTCTATAATTTTGACCTCCTCCCTTCAACTCCTCTTTTCCTTCTTCATTATGTCTATCCTCAGGGGTTTAGGGGTAACAAAGCCCCTTGAGAATAATAATAACCCTTTAACTCCCTCCAATATAAACCCTTTGGAAGGGGTGGATCCTTCGAACTAGACCAGTTTGATGACCTTACATAACTACCATAATTATATGAAGGGTAGTAGTGACGATAACTAGGGGGGTAGTAGTTTTGGTAATGGGTACCAACGCCTTCCATACCTTCTTCAACTGGTAAATTTATTTCAGAAGTTGTCAATCCTTCATCTTGCCTCTCAACTTGTATTCGCTTAGGAATTGTTTCTTGTGCCAAAATCATCGCTGCTCCGAGAACCACCAAGATAACCTAGAAAAAACTAGACTGGTAGATCTAACTTGTTTAAGCATATTAGCTTTAAATTATCAAAAATAAAACTTATTTTAGTATACCCTCTCTCACTTCAAAAGTCACACTGCTGCAATATAATGAATTACTCTATTCAGTAATTCACTGAGTCAGTTCCTTATTCAGTTCCTTTGTTTAATCACAAAATAACACGATTGTTTTAGAATAAGTACCCTGGCCGAGTGGGTTGGTGTGTTGGATTTAAGATCCTTTGTCTGAGAGGGAGAGGGTTCGAATCCTGTTGTACCCAATTATTTAGTTTGGGACGGGGGTCACTAGCGTAATTCTGTAAGCTCAGACAGAGGCGACCAGCTTTAAAATTTGACCTGGAGAAATCTGGGGAAAGTAAACAGGAGGGATGTGCGGAAGCACAGGATGGTTGCCCCCAAACCTCCCATCACATTTCCTGGCTGAAGTGCCAAGAAATGGAGAATAGTACCTGCGGTAGGGAATGTGAGCTCTAATGCCGTTTTCTTTACAACCTATTAGTACTCTGTAATATTAGCAGCTATTTAGTGTTGCAGGCCAATTATTACTAGAAGAATCATTGGATCTTTTTGTAGAGTAAAACTATAAATAATCTAAACCAAAAATGAACAAAAATTACAATAAATAACCGTGTCAAATTCAAAACGAGCGAAAAAAAAAATATATGAATAAGTCTGACAACCCCAACACCTTCTCAAGACCAGAACATAATTTACACGTTACTGAAAACAAAACACATTTTAAATGTTTTAACTTTTTTAACTTTAATAGATTAAGAAGTATTAAGACTTTAAGGAATAAATAAAAAATTTTCTGACTTGCATTTGTTCAAGTTTAGTTTGACCGTTTTTTTTTTGTTTTTTTTTTGTTTGTTTTTTTTTTTTACTCATAATTTGATTATTCATTATTATTATTATTATTATTTTTTTTTGCTTTGTTACTGCTTTATTAGTGTTAGTGTTTTTTGCTTTGTTTGCTTTGTTAGTCGACTCCAAAGTCCGAATTCGGCCCTTTGAGGGCTTGAGATAGTCTTTTTGAAATAAATATCTTATCTTATCTAAAATGCTCCATTTAAAATGGGGATAGAAAGTGACCCTACTGAACTCCCAATTTAATACGAAACGAACTACTGATCTGATTTCTTACCTTAATCACAGCAATCATATTCTTTTAATCAGCAATAATCTCTTTAATATGTTGGTCTGGTATCAAATAATTCGTGGTAAAGAACTGTAAGTAATGAGGGACTCGGCTCAATAGTAACCGAAACTCTAAAAAGCAGAATTTTAATATTAATAGATATAACTAAAGAATCAACTTATTATGTGGATTCCAAATATATAAGACTCATCAAGTTTAGTTTCACCTATCAAAAGTTACGAGCCTAAAAAAAATTGCCAGACTTTTGAAATAGGAGGGAAACACCCCCTAAAATTCAAGGAATCTTAATAAAAATCACGCCATCATATTCACCGTAACAGAGAACCCTACTGTAGAAGTTTCAAGCTCCTATCTGCAAAATGTTGAATTTTTCTTCTTTTGCCAGAACACCGATCACGGATGCGTGTTTATTTATTTTTTACAGGGGTATTAAAATAATTGTCCTAGAAGATTGGGAGAGGGTGCATTCAAACAAAAAATAAAAGTTCTAGCGCCCTTTTTAAGTAACCAAAAAGATTAGAGGGCAACAAGACCCACACCTACACCCCTTATTCCCCAAAGTTATCTGATCAAAATTTTGAAATATCCAATTTGTTCAATAAAATTGAAAAATCAATTTACTATGTCTTTAGGGGTAAAATACCCCCCCCTATAGTCCATGGGAAGAGGCCTGTGAGTTAAAATTTGTATTGTTTTGAGTATATTAGTTGTTATTAGGAAGTATACAGACCTTTTTTTTTGGGGGGGGGGGTGGGGTGGATTTCTACAGGGTAAATCTTCCTTGGGGAGGGAAATTTCTGGGGGATGAGGTAAAATTTCCAGGGGAAATGTTACACTGGGGAGATTTGACAGAAATCTATATATATAAAAATAAGTTGTCTGTCTGTGTGTCTGTCTGTGGATCAGGTGACGTCATGTTTCTGTGTCGGCTGACGTCATGAAGTTAATTGTCGTCATTTTTGCTATGACGGTGACGTCATTAAAGATATTTAAGACATATATGTTCACGTAGAAATCTATTAATGTTTAAGTTTAAAATGACTGATGAACTTACAATGGCAAAAGCCGATGAAGATGCTCAAAGAGTCTATGCCAAAAAACTTGCTGCTGATAGAGAAAGTCAGAAAAGAAAGCGTGCCGAGGAATCAAAAGAACAGCAAGGAAACAGGCTTGAGGCTAAAGAACGCAAAACCGCGCAGTTAGATGAAGATCCACCTGGACAGCGAGAGTCAAAACATATCAAAACTGAAAATGATAGCGATGATGATTGGGTTTGGGATTTTGACTCGGATAAGGTCATCAATGCCTACCAGATTTTAGTTAAAACAACAAAGGTTCGGCGATATGTATTTCATAGTGAAGCTGAAAAATAAAGAAGAAAAAGAAAACTGAAAAAAGAAAAAATGTAAAAAACTAAAAAATACTAAAAAGAAAAAACACTCAAAGAGAAATTACAGACCGGGACACAAATGACGACCGGGACAGAGGGAATATAAATAACGACCGGGACACTCAAAGAGAAATTACAGACTGGGATACCGGGACACAAATGACGACCGGGACACAGGGAATATAAATGACGACCAGGACACAGGTATTTAAGAATATCGTTCAAAGACAAATTTTTAATTGTAAGAAGACCGTTGAAAGAGAAATTTCTAATTGTAAAATGACTGAAGAACCTACAATGGCAACGGTACCACCATCGAAGTAGATAACCAGTGGGTTGTTCCATATTCCCCATTAGTGCGAAACGTCAACCCCAAGTCAAATTCGTGCATTTTTTGGCATCATTTTAACAACTTGCTCTCCATCAGCTCCTACAGAGTTATGGGAAAAATATAAGTCAAAAATGTCCGAAGATATACTCCATCGAAAACAGTTAGAGACATCAGATATGACTTTTGATTTTACATCAGAAATTTATAACTACACTTTAGTTATTATAGAAGATTTGTGCGTACGTATGGCAAACAAACCTCTTCAGGATTTGGGAATGCCGTCACCTAACCGTATCGCTGCTGTTTCGACATGTGTAGAATTGGATCGTGAGAAAAGTTACAGTTACGAATGATCTATTGTCGTATGTACAAAACAACATTTCCAAGTTAACATCGGAACAAAAAGACATTTATGATACGATAGACTAAATTTCAGGACGTATACAACTACCTGCTGATTTCTGTAATTTAGTGACGTCCAAAAATGAATTGATTGAAAAAGTATTTCCGAATATTCTAAAAAATTATAAAAATAATAAATGGCTTAGTGAAAGAGCGATTCTCGCACCCAAAAATATAGACGTCCACGAAATCAACAATATTGTTTTGACCAAGATTCGAGACCAGGCAGTCCTTTACAAGTCAGTCGACACGGTTTTGGAACCAAATGAAGCGGTTAATTATCTATCTGAATTTTTAAATTCCATAGATCTTTCAGGGTTTCCACCACACGTGCTACAACTAAAAATAGGCGTACCAATAATACTTTTAAGAAATATCAACCCACCAAAGCTTTGCAATGGCACGCGACTTGCCGTAAAAAAAACAATGGAAAACCTAATAGAGGCCACAATCTTGACAGGGCCTTTTGAGAGTGAGGCTGTTCTTATTCCTCGCATTCCCATGATTCCAACGGATCTGCCTTTTCAATTTAAAAGATTGCAATTCCCAATTCGATTAGCATTTGCAATCACCATTAACAAAGCTCAAGGTCAATCATTAGAAAAATGTGGTATAGATCTTAATACTGATTGTTTTTCCCATGGACAATTGTGCGTTGCATGTTCGAGGGTCGGTAAACCTGACAATCTATTTATATGCAGCGACAATTGGACTGCGAAAAATGTTGTATATTCGCAAGTTTTGCGCAGTTAATTTGTATTGTATCTACTTATCTATCTATCTATATAAAAACGAGTTGTGTGTATGCATGTTTGTTTGTTTGTAAAAAGAGCGTTTGCATATGACGTCATTATTAGCACATACGGCTTTGTATATGCACAGACAATGGGAAAGCCAAGAATGTTGTATATTCGCAATTTTTACGTAGTTTAACTCCTGCAGACGAAATGAATGCTTGCCTGAAAAATTCTAATTTATGAGAACACGTAAAAATATTAAAATTAACTACAAATATGCGTGTCCGATTGCAAAACGATGACTCTGGTCAAACATTTTCAGATCAATTGCTGGCAATTGGAAACGGAAAGCTCCCAGTAGTGGGAAAGCCAAAAATTTTGTATATTCGCAATTTTTACGTAGTTTGAAACACATATATAAATCTATCTATATTCACAGGTGGGACACAGGGACACAACTACAATGGCGCGTAACTAATATGGCGCGTAACGACTTACGTGCGCGGGGGGGCTTGGGGCGGCGCGAAGCGCCCCACCAACTAGGTGTTGGGGTGGCGCGAAGCGCCACCCCAACAGCTAGTAGTATATGAAATTCTTTTTAGTTGTCTTGCATTCTTTTTGCCAAATTTTTCATGTGGATATGTTCCGGGTTAATTATCCGGGAGCTATTTTCTGCGTGTTTTGATTTCCGGGATATTATTTTCTGCTGAAGGGGGCATTTATGGAGTGATCAAGAAACCGATTATTGATTAAGTCTTATAAAAATGAAAGACTGCTAAGGAGATATTTTCAGGCTGAATCATCCGCTAGGAATTTAGCAGGGAGGGAAGATTCTCAGCGAGGATGGAACTGTCTGGTAGGGAATATGATGGGAAGGGTACACTTTCTGTTGGAAGAAATTTCTACAGAGAGGATTTCTGGGAGGGAGAGGGGTATATTTCATAGAGGGTGAGCCAGATTTACGGGAATTATTTGAAAAACGAAGATAAAATGTTCCCTATATGAAGAGTTGCCCCCTCCTCAATACCTTGCTCTTTACGCTAAAGTTTGAATGTTTGTCCATATTTTCAACAGCGGCTACTGAAATACGGGGGCCGTTTAATTAGAATTGGAAGCTTCTTTTTTAAAGTGCTAACATCTTTTGTGTAAAGATCAAAGGAGGGGGCAACCCCTCTTTAACACCTTAACAAGAAAAGTAGAACAAGAATTGTTTTACTTTTCATGAAAAGTGAGCCGAATTTGTACATGCATTAGTTGAAACACGTTCAGAAATTAAATATAAAAAACAGGTTTTTTAACTAAAAGTAAGGAGTGACATTAAAACTTAAGACGAACAGAAATTATTCCGTATATAAAAGAAGCTGTCCCCTCCTCAATACCTCACTATTTAAGCTAAAGTTTGACTCTTTGTCACAACTCTACTTTATAAGGAATAAAAACTTTAGGGTAAAGAGCGAGGCGTTGAGGAGGGGACAGCTCCCTTCATATAGGGAGTAATTTCTTTTCATTTTGAGTTTTAATGTCGCTCCTTGATTTAAAAAAATGCTTTTATTTATTTAATACCATACAAGAATAAGACCTTCGTTATGGCTCCTCTGTAAGCCGAATCTAACGCTTATTCATGATCCTTAAAACTGGGGAATAAAGGTGTTTGATGACTCAGGTCCTTCTGAAGTATTAATCTAAGTGAAAGGTTTGCCAGCATATCTTCTACCCTTCCTAAAACCCCGCTTTTCTTCTCTTAAAACTTATCATAAGTAATTTGTGTTGTTTACTAGGCTATAATTTTCTCAAGGTGTGTCGCTCCTCAAAGTCACTCTGCAGCTACGTTCGTTATGAAAGTTTTGGCGAGGCAAACTCGTGAACGATACTCCCTGATGCCACTATGAGGACACGCAAGCAGGATTTCCTTTTCAAAGATTGGTACAGAGGAAAGATTTTGTGGCGGAATGGGGAGCCCTGAAAGAAATCAGTATGGAAAATAAATTTGAAATTGTTTGACAATAAAATTGGACTGTCCTTCTTTCTAAAATGTTAGAACTATGTAGCTATAAACGATTTAATTGTAAAAAAAAACAAAAAAAAAAACAAGGAAACATGCACCAGCAATTCTATAATTTGACTTCCATTCTTCAACTCCTCTCCTCTTTTTTTACCCATTTAGGCGTTCCAAAGTCCCTTGTTGAGTCAAATAATAACCCTTTAACTCCCTCCAATATAAACCCTTTGGAAGGGGTGGATCCTTCGAACTTGGTGACCAGCTTGATTGCCTTACATAACTACCATAATTATATGAAGGGTAGTAGTTACGATAACTATGGGGGTAGTAGTTTTGGTAATGGGTACCAACGCCTTCCATACCTTCTTCAACTGGTAATTTTATTTCAGAAGTTGTCAATCCTTCATCTTGCCTCTCAACTTGTATTCGCTTAGGAATTGTTTCTTGTGCCAAATTCATCGCTGCTCCGAGAACCACCAAGATAACCTAGAAAAAACTAGACAGGTAGATCCAAGTCATTTAAGCATACTAGCTTTAAATTATCAAAAATAAAACTTATTTTAGTATACCCTCTCTCACTTCAAAAGTCAAACTGCTGCAATGTAATGAATTTCTCTATTCAGTAATTCACTGAGTGAGTTCCTTATTCAGTTCCTTTGTTTAATCACACAATAACACGATTGTTTTAGAATAAGTACCCTGGCCGAGTGGGTTGGTGTGTTGGATTCAAGATCCTTTGTCTGAGAGAGCGAGGGTTCGAATCCTGTTGTACCCAATTATTTAGTTTGGGACGGGGGTCACTAGCGTAACTCTGTAAGCTCAGACAGAGGCAACCAGCTTTAAAATTTGACCTTGAGAAATCTGGGGAAAGTAAACAGGAAGGATGCGCGAAAGGACAGGATGGTTGCCCCCAAACCTCCCATCACATTTCCTGGCTGAAGTGCCAAGAAATGGAGAACAGTACCTGCGGTAGGGAATGTGAACTCTAATACCGTTTTCTTTACAACCTATTAGTACTCTGTAATATTAGCAGCTATTTAGTGTTGCAGTCCAATTATTACTAGAAGAATCATTGGATCTTTTTGTAGAGTAAAACTATCCAAAATCACCATCAATAAATAATCTAAACCAAAAATGAACAAAAATTACAATAAATAACCGTGTCAAATTCAAAACGAGCAAAAACAAAATATATGAATAAGTCTGACAACCCCAACACCTTCTCAAGACCAGAACATAATTTACACGTTACTGAAAACAAAACACATTTTAAATGTTTTAACTTTTTTAACTTTAATAAATAAAGAAGCATTAAGACTTTAAGGAATAAATACCAGAATACGTATATTAAATTGACAATCCACGGTCATCTGGTTTTTTTTTTCACTTAAGTGCAAATTATGTTCTGATCTTTAGTTATTAGGCATTGGGGTCTTCAGTCACTACCTCTTTAATTTTTGCTCGTGAGTTAGACTAGGTCAACTCAACAAGGTCAACATTGTAATTTCTTTTCGTTTTGGGTTTTATATATTTTTTAATGGTGATTTGCTGTAGTTTTGCACTTGAACTATTAGAAAAACTAATTTGCAGAATTTGACAACGCTTTCCTCTGTAAAAACTTAAACAATGAGAAATTGTTGGTTCCTAAAGCCAACTTCTGGTCTTGAGAAAACATGGGAGTTGTAAGCCTTACTTTTTTCTTAATTTTTGCTCGTTTTTTAGTTTGACCATATTATCTTTTATAATTTGTGTTCAATTTGGGTTTCGCTAATTTATTAAGGGTGGTTTGTGGTAGTTTTACACTTGAAAGAAAAGAAAAGAAAAACTAATTCATAGATCTTGACAACGCTTTTGTCCGTAAAAACATAAACAATAAGAATTTGTTGGTTCCCAAAGCCAACTATACTTTCAAAGGAAAGCTAAACCATATTAAACTTTTTTTGGCCATATGTTTTACATTAATTTTGGGTGATTTTTGGACATATTTTTTTCTCCTTTTTTTATATTTGGCCCCCGCAATTGCTTAAATTTGAAGAAGTTCGTATAGAAGTATTTTCAACACAAATTGGCTTGTGATGTTATTTTCTATGTTTTGAAGATGCTTATGGCGTGTAAATTCCTCCTTTTTACTTCCTTTGGCACTTCTAATCGAAAACAAAACACAAGCCAAATAAAATCCCCGAATTTGGAAAACGCTATTAAACTTCAGAGAAAGTGTTTTTCTTCGTTTACTGTCGTCATTCCTACCTTTTTTTGCAATATCATATCCGACTTATGAAAGCTATGGCTGGAAAAAACTATCACGAAAAAAAAAAATCCTACTAAGGCAGTAATGCATCTCAAAAGCAAAATAAAATGTTTTACATTAATTTTGGGTGATTTGTTTTACATTATGTTTTACATTACATATGTTTTACATTAATTTTGGGTGATTTTTGGACATATTTTTTTCTCCTTTTTTTATATTTGGCCCCCGCAATTGCTTAAATTTGAAGAAGTTCGTATAGAAGTATTTTCAACACAAATTGGCTTGTGATGTTATTTTCTATGTTTTGAAGATGCTTATGGCGTGTAAATTCCTCCTTTTTACTTCCTTTGGCACTTCTAATCGAAAACAAAACACAAGCCAAATAAAATCCCCGAATTTGGAAAACGCTATTAAACTTCAGAGAAAGTGTTTTTCTTCGTTTACTGTCGTCATTCCTACCTTTTTTTGCAATATCATATCCGACTTATGAAAGCTATGGCTGGAAAAAACTATCACGAAAAAAAAAAATCCTACTAAGGCAGTAATGCATCTCAAAAGCAAAATAAAATGGAAGCGTAGTAGCAGGAGACATACTATTCGAGAACGTTTCATTTATTGTCATTTTTAGTGAAGGTTTGAAAATATTTGCCTTTACAATTATTAAAAGTCATATTAAACGAATAGTAAAGAATTTGATAGAAAAAAGTCAGGTAGGCTCTGGCATAGGTCAAGAACGCAATACGAAAGAAAATATTGCAAATAATAATGCATAAATGCATGAATAGCATAATCACAAATTTATTGCTGACAGTTCTTATGTTTGCTTGACTACCCTTCTCTGGTAAAAAAGTAAGAAATATCATACTGCGCCAGTAGTGGTCCTAGGATTCTCAAATTTCTATCAAATCTGCATCCCAATTTGGGAGAGTTCAATTCCTATTTCTAAGATTATCCAAATTTTCATTGGGTATCATTTTAAGATGAGGAATTGTAAAATTAATACATCTTACATACATAGATTTAGCAAAAGTAATAGAAGCTGTCGTTAGTCGTGATGGGTCAATCTATTCTGGAGGCCAGATAGGAGGCAAACTATTAGAGCTAATGACCCCTCAAGACGTTATCAGGCACACCGACACAATAGCGCGCATGAAATCTCTCCATGAAATTCAAGTGTTTTTTGTTTTTTTAAGGATACTCTGGTAATAAACAAAAAACAAAATGTTCAGAATAATTATCATTTCCCAATAAAGACCCCAGTCAAGTTATAAAAACTAACTTGTCACTAATGCTTTACATAAAAAGTGTCAAAGAAAATTTTGAAAATTTCTCTTATCTACTTCTCTTCTAAGTATTTGCATCAAATAGAATTTAAACTATAAATACTTTACGAAAATGTGTGGAATAATTCAACTAGTAAAATTAAATTGATTGTCCCAAATATTATCCAAGTTTTGCCCCTCACTCAGACTATCTGTCTTGGCTGTTTTAAGGATACTCTGGTAATAAACAAAAAACTTCAAATAATTATTCAAAATAATTATCATTTCCCAAAAAAAAGGAAATCATACTTTAAAAATAATTATGGGAAAACGCACCTACCAATTTCATGTTCTGTTCATCCAAATAAGCTACAAGTAAATGAAGTGAACGACGTTAACTGAGTAATATAACCAAAATTTTGGTTAATACCCTATGTTTGCTAAGGATCATAGGGTATTAACCGAAATTCTTCTAACGGTCTAACTGGTCTTAGTAGTCTAACTGGTCAAACATCTCACTGCAATACTCTTAATTATGGACGTAGCTCGGAGAGGCTTTGGCCAGTAATGACCCAGACTATTTTCCTTTCTAAATATAAGCAGTTTGGGTAAAACTAAGGTCTAACAAAACACGATAAACCTCACCCTCTTACAATCCAGTTGTCCATCCCTCCTCAGGAAAACACCTTTTACCCAACTATACAAATCATAAGTATAGATTACCATAGGGTTAATTCCCAGTGAAAGGAAAAGAAATGGTCATCCCATGGAGATAAGGAGAGGAAAATTAAACGATTTCAGGATATTTGAACAGAATTAAAGTTTTGTTTGGGAAAAATAGGAGTAACCAAACAAATTAAATTCTGATCGGTTGTTCTAGAGCAAACATGGATGGAAAAGGTTTTTAGATATACATTTGGGAGGATTAGACACAGGCTAAAAAAAAAAAGAACTAAATGTGGCCTTAATGGGAAGTTTCGGGACTTCTGGAAAGAAAAAGCCCCCCCTCCCCCTCCAAGGAAACCTTTGGAATGAGTTACAAAAAGTAATGGACACCGAAGATTATTCAAGTAGTGTAAATGTGAGTTTCACTTTACATTAGCGTTACTAGATTTCTAATCTTTGTCTCAAGGGATAAGCAGTGCTGTGGATCCTCAGTAGTAACCTTAGGTGTGTTGCGTAAGGAAATATAATAAATAACGTGAAACTAGAACTAAACTCTTATATTAAACTTGGTTTTATGTTGTGTTTGCATAATATGAGGATAATTTGTTTCCTTTTTCAAGAGCTCTGCCAATCTTTATTGTTCTGATATTGATTAACAATACTTTTAAAAGAAGCACATTAAAGCAGCTGGTTAGTGTTCTAGTAATCAGTTGTGTTGCATATAAGACCACCCTTTTATTCCTTGGTAGTTAGGCTAAAATCTTGGAGTTTGTTGACGGTTATTTTTTATGGCACTTGGTATTAACCAAATGACACTTAGCGATCGCAAATTCTGTCGGTCTGTTGGTCAGTCTGTCTGTCTGTCGGTCCTGGTTTTGCTAGTTTAGGCACTTCCAGATAAGATAGGACAATATCAGGGGCCAGACCAGATTAAATAGAAATAGTCGTTTCCCCGATTCGACCATCAGGGGAGAGGAGTGGGGTGACGGTTAATTCGGAAAAATTAGGAAAAATGAGAAAAAAACTCCTAATTTTGAATTCCGACCGGATCCAGACCGGGGAGATGGAGGGGGAAACCTAGAATCTTGGAAAACGCTTACAGTGGAGGGATCGGGATGAAACTTGGTGGGTAGAATAAGAAAATGTCGTAAATACAATATTGACGTAAAAGGACTGGATCCACTGTCTTTGGGGGAGTTAGGGGGGAGTCCAGTGCTTTGGCGAGTTTAGTGCTTCTGGACGTGCTAGGACGATGAAAATTGGTAGGTGTGTCAGGGACCTGATACAAATTGACCTGATAAATTTATTTTTCCTGATTCGACCATCTGGGGGGCTGAAGGGAGAGGAAAAATTAGAAAAAATTAGGTATTTTTAACTTACGAATGGGTGATCGGATCTTACTGAATTTTGATATTTAGAAGGACCTAAGAGATATTTAGATATTTAGAAGTGTCTAAGAGCTCTTATTTTAAATCCCGAGGGGCATTAAGCCTCTGATTTTCCTTTTTAAATCAATCTATTGATTCTTAGAATTTTGCTAGAGCTCATGCCATATGAGTTCTTGGCTCTTCCGGCTTCGTCACAAGTGCCATATGAGCTCTTAGCTCTTTTTTTTGCATTGTTTATTGAGATCAGAAAAGTCTTTGAAGTTGAATTTTTCAAATTTTGTTGATTTATCTAATCTCAGGTACATGCCTCCATTTTTTCTTTTTTGGTATAGACACAGAAGGCGCAAAGGTTGAATGGTTTTGGTTAGTTTTTGTTTGTTTGAAAGAATTATTGATACCAATCCAAAATTATCTTTGCAGTTTTTTGTCTCTGGACCGTGGCTCTGACTTAGGAGGTTTTTGGGCAAGCTTTGAAATTATATGAGAACCTCGAAGGATTCATTCAATATTAAATTGTATGAAGTCCTGGAAGGATTCAGTTAGTATGAAATTGAATTTAAATCGAGTGAGAGGTTAAGCGACTAGGACTGGATAAGGGCCGTAAGCTGTATTGTTCCATATCCATCTATTTGATTATCATTTTCTTTAGTTTTCTAATTATTTATCAACGTCCTGATAATAAATTCACAGAATTCCCAGAGAAGATCCTATTAAGTCGAAAGGATAGGAAGCTCCAGAAGGTCCATTTTGGAAAAGGCCAAAAACTTCTCCCTCGCTATATCACTCCAACCTATCCGTGGGGACCTATCTGCTGAATGGGGTTTTCTACAGAAGACACTAGCTGGTTTACCGCCTAATGGAAAAACCCTGGATCTGGATCCAATTTACATGACAGTAGATGTAATTGTGATTTCCTAGCACGAATCGGAAATCTGAGCAGTTAGCCAGCCAAATCCTCTTTTTCCTTTTCTAACCTCAACTATTTGGAAAGGGACCGCGACTGTCAATTAAGGGATCGCTAGACCCTGCTCGATCAATATCCTTTGGACCGTTTTGTGCTCAGCACCTCTAACTACACACTCCTAAGAGAAGTGTAGGAGTCTAACTTGATCTGAGAAGAAGAAAAAGAATTATTTGAATACAAATATGTTTAATAGGAATAATATTTGAAAGGAAAGAGGCATTTGTTGAGGCAATCAGTTGTTTTGACTCCCTGAGGTTAGAACACTATAATGAACCTGAAGGTGGTACTAATTCTGCTGCAGAGATAGAAGCACCTACTATAATAATAAAATGAACTGGAGAGTGACAAATCAATATAGAATAAAAAGAAATTGAAAAAATCAAAACAAACCCATCACAATGGGTTCGAAACAAGTGGCAGAATAAGCAAAGCAAAGATACTTGTTGATCCACAATCAACAAGAAAGTTTTGGGTAGATCCACAAGAAAGTTTTCGGTAGAGAAATGAAAGTGGAAGAAAGTTCGTGTAGCAGCTCAAGCAAGTTCTTATGTAAATTCCTGATCAGTTATAATGTGAGAAAAGAAATTTTTGAGGACTTCTGGAAACTCAATACACAAGAGAAGAAAATATTCTATTTGAAAACTGTGAAGTTTGATAAAAAGAAACAGAGCGTAAAAGTAGAAAATCGAAGAAAAGTTTCCAAGAGATACTATTTCACAGGAATGGGCATTACAAGATGAGTTTGTAAAATCTTTTCTTTGAAAAATCTTTATGTTACCAAACAACGAATATACTATTCTCAAAAGGATAGTAGGACAATTGTTACAGGTATGCATCGACGAAATGTAGTTAAGGCTCCCTGTCACAAAACAAAGAAAGAAGACCCTAACACAGTGAAAAGGCATATTGATACCTTTCCGAAACTGGAGTCAAAAACTGCCGTAGATCAGACTCAATTACAAAATATTTAAATGCAGGGTTGAATGTATCCAAAATGTATAAACTTTATTTAGTAGTCTTTGGTGATGAAAGAAATATTCCTGTATCTTTTAGAATTTACAGGAATATTTTCAACCAAAATTACAATTTGGGTTTCTATAAACCCAAAAAGGACTTATGTGACACATGCGAAGATAAAATTGTTGCAGAAAACATGGAATTGAGCTGACAGAACCTAAAACGAAGAGTTTTGAACGAAATACCATTAGCAAGGCTGAGACTAAAAAGGAGAGAAAAAAGGATAGGGTTAATAGTTCCTAACATGTTCTGTGCTTTTACCTTGAAAATGTATTTGCACTTCTACGCTATAATGCTTCATAATTTCTCTACAAACAAAAGTTACAACATATAACTTGACGGGTTTATTCTCACATCAACAGACTTCTGGGAATTTATAGAAGTCTACTGCGTAATGGGGTGTGAAACAGTCGCAATTCGTGGAGCAAACGGAATAGCAAGTGGTGTTGTCCAAAACGATTGAAAGAACTCTATTCTATCCTGACGTTTCTTAGATTATCATATTGTCGGATTTATGTGTGCTACGAAACCGAGATTCAGTCATGAGCTTTGCTGTGCAAAATTTACTTCGTAAGTACCCTAGACCATTGAAAAAAAAAAATCATGAAATACTGTGAACCAGGTCACTCGAGCATACAGGAAGTATCTCCGGTCCATAGTTGCATAGATAAAAGTCTATGGACCGGATCTACTAAGGACCGGATCTACTACTATATTTCATTTTATGTTTTGTTAGTACCAAATTTGCGGTATCCGCTTTTAATTGGACGTCTCTTCATTAAGGAGACCGGTTTTTCTTTTTGATCCAACTACAGTTGAATTTTGGTTGAAGAGTACCTGCTTCAATGCTCAAAGACCTGGATATCCTAAGATTCCTATCGTGTCTTCTTATTTTCCGAAAGATATTAAAGCTGGCTTTTTATTGAAGTCAACATTTTGCCACAAGATTAAGCTTGGAAATTTGGGTCATTGGAGTGTGTAGTTAGAGGTGCTGAGCGCAAAACGGTCCAAAGGATATTAATCGAGCAGGGTCTAGCGATCCCTAAGGTGACAGTCACGGTCCCGTTCCAAATAGTTGAGGTTAGAGAAGGAAAGGCTAGGATTTAGCTGGCTAACTGCTCAGATTTTCTGATTCGTGCTAGGGAATCACGATTACGTCTACTGTCATGTAAACTGGATCCAGATTCAGGGTTTTTCCATGAGGGGTAAGCCAGCTAGCGTCTTCTGTAAAAAACCCCATTCAGCGGATGGGCTCTGAACGGATAGGTTGGAGGGATATATCCAGGGAGAAGTTTTTGGCCTTTTTCAAAATGGACCATCTGGAGCTTTCTATCCTTTCTACTTAACAGGATTTTCTCTGGGGATTCCGTGAATTTATTATCAGGATGTTGATAAATAATTAGAAAGCTCAGGAAAATAATAATCAAATAGATGGACATCTAACAATACAGCTTACGACCTTTATCCAGTCCTAGTCGCTTAACTCTCACTCTATTTAAATACAATTTCATACTAACTGAATCCTTCTAGGTTTTTATTCAATTTCTTATTGAATGACTCCTTCGAGGTTCTCATATAATTTCACAGCTTGCCTAAAAGCCTCCTAAGTCAGAGCCACGGTCCAGAGCCAAATAACTACAAAGATAATTTTGGATTGGTATCAATATTTCATTCAAACAAAAAAAAAAAACTGACCAGAACCATTCAACCTTTGCGCCCTCTGTGCCTATACAAAAAAGGAAAAATGGAGGCATGTACCTGAGATTAAATAAATCAACAAAATTTGGAAAAATTCAACTTAAAAGACCTTTCTGATCTCAATATACAATGCAAAAAAAAAGAGCTAAGAGCTCATATGGCACTTGTGACGAGGCCAGAAGAGCCAAGAGCTCACATGGCATGAGCTCTAGCAAAATTCTAAGAATCAATAAATTGATTTAAAAAGAAAATCAGAGGCTTAATGCCGGCCGGGATTTAAAATAAGAGCTCTGAGACACGAGGTCCTTCTAAATATCAAAATTCAGTAAGATCCGATCTCCCACTTGTAAGTTAAAATTACCTAATTTTTTCTCTCCCTTCAGCCCCCCCCAGATGGTCGAATCGGGGAGAGCGACTTTATCAAGTCAATTTGTGCAGGTCCCTGACACGCCTACAAATTTTCATCGCACTGGACTCCCGCCTAACTCCCCCAAAGACAGCGGATCCATTCCGGTTACGTCAATGTTGTATCTACGATATTTGCTTATTCTACCCACCGAGTTTCTTCCCGATCTCTCCACTCTAAGCGTTTTCCAAGATTTCCGTTTTTCCCCTCTAACTCCCCCCAATATCACCAGATCTGGTCGGGATATAAAATAAGAGCTTTGAGACATAAGTTCCTTTTAAATATCAAAGTTCATTAAGATCCGGTCACCGGTTTTTAAGTTTAAATATGTCAATTTTTCCAAATTAACAACCCCCCCCCCCAGATCCCCCAAAGAAAGCAGATACGGTCCGGTTATGTCAGCCACTTATCTTGGACTTGTGCTTATTCTTACCGCCAAGTTCAATCCTGATCTCTCGACTCTAAGCCTTTTCCAAGATTTCTGGTTCCCCCGCCCAACACCTCCCAATGACACTGGACCCGGTCGGGATTTAAAATAAGAGATCTGAGTAGTGAGGTCCTTCCAATTATGAAATTTCATTAAGATTTGATCACTTCTTCGTAAGTTAAAAATACCTCATTTTTTCGAAATTCTCTGAATTAACCCTCCCCCCAACTCCTCCAAAGAGAGCAGATCCGTTCCAGTTGTATCAATCACGTATCTAGAACTTTTGATTATTTTTTCAACCAAGTTTCATCCCGATCCCTCTTTTCTAATATTTTTCGAAGATTTTACGCTTCCCCCTCCAACTCCCCCCCCCCAATGTCGCCAGATCATGTCGGAATTTGAAATAACAGTTTTTTCTCATGTTGTCTAATTTTTCCGAATTAACCGTCCCCCCACTCCTCTCCCCAAATGGTCGAATCGGGGAAACGACTATTTCTATTTAATCTGGTCTGGTCCCTGATATTATTCTAGCTTACCTGGAAGTGCCTAAACTAGCAAAACCGGGACCGACATACAGACAGGGATGCCAAAACTTTTTGGGACTAAAATGTCAAATTCTGCAAAAAAGGAACACTTTTAGTGTCCTCCTAGAAAATTAGCCAATATACTTTAAAAGTTGACAAAAAAGGCTTTAGATGGTTTTCTCGCAATTTCAGTACCAGATTTACGTTCTTCTTTTTCAAGTAAAAGCAAAGCGGTTCTTCAACTAAGTACAATCCCATGTGAAACTTCAAATTGCCTAATACGTGAAGAAGAAAAAGAATTCAGTACAATTTTCTCGGGTTCTCTCGAACCTTCGGTTGTACTAGTTATTCTTCTCCCGAAAACTCAGTAAAGGCCCGTTTTTATTATGACGTTTTCTGGCAACAGAGCAACCTTTGCTGCACAACTTTGCTGCTTTTTGCACAACAGTTTTCCTTTTCGTCAGTTTTGACAAGAAATCCGGAAATGCAGTCTTAGTTCAGGAACTGCAGAAGATACTGAATCATTTGTGCTGCGTTTGCGGTGTTACAGGAACGTAAAGAAAAGTTGAAGTACAACTAAGATGAATGACAAATCGTGTTGTTTAGTTTTTATGTTTTCAGCCAAAATGTCTACTCTGTACGGCGAGAAAACGTAAACGGCGATAAAACCTGTCTACACTATGAGCAGCCCGAGCCGTCTTGGTCGGAAAACGCCATAATGAAGACAGGGCTTAAAGGATTTGCGCCAGCAGACGACAGATACGATGTTTGTCACTGCCGACACGACTTAGTTGCCCTTGTTCCCTCTTTTCCTTCAGTAGCATATCAGATCTTCTGCAAAATTTTGTCGACCATTTCCTGCAGACTGATATCGAAAAGCGTGTGAAACACACTTGGCTTGGAACGTGCTTCACATCCTTTTGACCTGGCTTTTGCCAACGCGTATGGTAACGCTGCTCTCCAAACATTAATGTATTCATGGGATCAATTAAGTAAGAGATCAAACTTGATAAGGAGAGAAATAATGACAAGACAAATAGCACTTGTTTTACATAAAGTAGAATGGTTTTCTACTAAAGTAGAAATGTTAAACCATTCTACTAAAGTAGAATGGTTTTCTAAAGTAGAATTGTTTGCATAAAAGTAGAATGGTGCATAACAAATGTCTAGGCAAATCTGAAATATTTTGCGCTAGGCCTTTGTCATCTTCGCAGCTCAAGATGGACCGAACCAAAAAACCGCGACAGCATGAAAAGACCATTATAAGGGAAATACTGAGCTGGATTTCACATACGGTGCATTCCCTGTTACGAAAAGTAAGCAGACAGGCAGATAGCAGTGAATGAATAGGATTCCAATTCAGAAGCGTTATACAGAGATCCAGGCACACCCTGGGTTCAGAAAAGGCCAAGTTTTTCAAGAAAGAAAGGAGAAAACTAGAAGAATGTGAGAGCATGAAGGGAAACTTTAATACAGAATTCTTGTACAAAAAAATATGTTCAAAGCTTCAGCTTTCGTTTTTGAAAAAAAAAAAATCAATTTCTAGTGGTTAAACATTTTGGAGGAAAAGACTTCCGCTACTGCAGTCTGATTTCAGTTATTTGGTTTTCTGATTAGTCAGTCAATTAGGTCAGGTTCAGATTCATTTTCTATTTGCTCATCCTTGTCGTCTGCCTTGCAGTACCACCTCGAAAATTTGTTAAGTAATGTTGGCAGAATCTGCCACCGATCCACCGACACAGCGCTACGAGTAACCATCTGCTTTACATACATGGGGGAATCCACAGTTTTCACTTCCAACCGATTTCGCAACTTAGTTTTAATGTTTGTCAGTTGAGAAAACTGTCTTTTGGCACCAGCACTTGAGTGAGGTAACGCGCATAAGTTCAACATAAAGTTTCATAGTTTATAACATCTTTCAGGAAGAGCTCCAATCCGTCCGGAAGAAACTTGAATGCATAGCTAGCACATAATGCAAGTGAATGGCTTCTGCATCCCAGCGTAAAAAGGTGTGGTAAAGATTCCTGAAACAACGCACCTAATCCACCATGAACCCCGGTGTTTACACATTCATTATCATATGCAATCACTTATCAAATGCGGTGCAGAGGCCGCACCTCTGCATAATCCTGTAGAATACAAGTCATAAAACACCTTAAGCCTTTACTTACCAGCAAATAAGTGCTTGCTTCAGTTTTTTTTCAAAAAAACTTTTTCTAACCTCTCTTGAGCAAGTCACATGTTTCACCACGTTTCGCGCTTTTGAAAAGGATTTTCGCGCTTTTGAAAAGGAAAGTAGTGCTGATACGATAAAAAACCCTAAGATGAAAACAAACCTGAAAAGCACAATGTACAAATTAAAATCATTTGCAGTTAAGAAACAACTGAAAATAAATACGCATGGTATTGATTTTGAAAAAATGCCAAAAATTGTCCTTTTTTTCAAAAAGTTGCCTTTTTTTACCCAATAGTGGCACGGTTTCACCCAGAGTCAAAAAGTGTCAAAAAAGCACTAAAAGTGTCCCTTTGGCAACCCTGCTTACTGACAGACTGACCGACAGACCGACAGAATTTGCGATCGCTATATGTCAATTGGTTAATACCAAGTGCCATAAAAAATAACCGTCAACAAATTCCAAGATTTTAGCCTAACTACCAAGGAATAAAGGTCTTATATTCAACACCACTGATTACTAGAACACTAACCAGCTGCTTTAATGTGCTTCTTGTAAAAGTGTTTGTAATCAATATCAGAACAATAAAGATTGGCAGAGCTCTTGAAAAAGGAAACAAATTATCCTCATATTATGCAAACACAACATAAAACCAAGTTTAACATAAGAGTTTAGTTCTAGTTTCACGTTATTTATTATATTTCCTTACGCAACACACCTAAGGTTACTACTGAGGATCCACAGCACTGCTTATCCCTTGAGACAAAGATTAGAAATCTAGTAACGCTAATGTAAAGTGAAACTCACATTTACACTACTTGAATAATCTTCGGTGTCCATTACTTTTTGTAACTCATTCCAAAGGTTTCCTTGGAGGGGGAGGGGGAGGGCTTTTTCTTTTCAGAAGTCCCGAAACTTCCCATTAAGGCCACATATAGTTCTTTTTTTTTAGCCTGTGTCTAATCCTCCCAAATGTATATCTAAAAACCTTTTCCATCCATGTTTGCTCCAGGGCAACCGATCAGAATTTAATTTGTTTGGTTACTCCTATTTTTCCCAAACAAAACTTTAAATCTGTTCAAATATTCTGAAACCGTTTAATTCCCCCCCCCCCCCATCTCCATGAGATGATTATTTCTTTTACTTTCATTGGGAATTAACCCTATGGTAATCTATACTTATGATTTGTATAGTTGGGTAAAAGGTGTTTTCCTGAGGAGGGATGGACAACTGGATTGTAAGAGGGTGAGGTTTATCGTGTTCTGTGACCTTAGTTTTACCCAAACTGCCAATATTTAGGAAGGAAAATAGTCTGGGTCATTACTGGCCAAACCCTCTCCGAGCTACGTCCACAATTAAGAGTAGTGCAGTGAGATGTTTGACCAGTTAGACCGCTAGAAGAATTTCGGTTAATACCCTATGATCCTTAGCAAACATAGGGTATTAACTAAATTTTGGTTACATTACTCAGTTAACGTCGTTCACTTCATTTACTTGTAGCTTATTTGGATGAACAAAACATGAAATTGGTAGGTGCGTTTTCCCATAATTATTTTTAAAGTATGATTTCCTTTTTTTGGGGGAAATGATAATTATTCTGAACATTGGGTTTTTTGTTTATTACCAGAGTATCCTTAAAAAAACAAAAAACACTTGAATTTCATGGAGAGATTTCATGCGCGCTATTGCGTCGGTGTGCATGATAACGTCTTGAGGGGCTATTAGCTCTAATAGTTTGCCTCCTATCTGGCCTCCAGAATAGATTGACCCATCACGACTAACAACAGCTTCTATTACTATTGCTAAATTTATGTATGTAAGATGTATTAATTTTACAATTCCTCATCTTAAAATGATACCCAATAAAAATTTGGATAATCTTAGAAATAGGGATTGAACTCCCCCAAATTGGGATGCAGATTTGATAGAAATTTGAGAATCCTAAGACCACTACTGGCGCAGTATGATATTTCTTACTTTTTTACTGGAGAAGGGTAGTCACGCATTTGACAATCTATAGTCTCTAATTGTAGATTGCTAAAATAGGGGTTTGATTTTGTTGATAATTTTCTTTGTGGAATTCCTCTATTTCTTCTGGGCTCAATCCTATTTGTCATGAAAATAATTTGCAAACATACGAACTGTCAGCAATAAATTTGGGATTATGCTATTCATGCATTTATGCATTATCATTTGCAATATTTATTTTGTATTGCGTTCAGGACCTATGCCAGAGCCTACCTGACTTTTTTATCTATCAAATTCTTTACTATTCATTTAATATGGCTTTTAATAAAAAAAAGTAAAGTTTTAGTAAAGGCAAATATTTTCAAACCTTCACTAAAAATGACAATAAATGAAACGTTCTCGAATAGTATGTCTCCTGCTACTACGCTTCCATTTTATTTTGCTTTTGAGATGCATTACTGCCTTAGTAGGATTTTTTTTTTTCGTGATAGTTTTTTCCAGCCATAGCTTTCATAAGTCGGATATGATATTGCAAAAAAAGGTAGGAATGACGACAGTAAACGAAGAAAAACACTTTCTCTGAAGTTTGTAATGTTTTTGGTTGTTTTTGCATAAGAATGTGGTATTTTTGTTTTCTTTTAGTCTAATAAATAGTGAAACATGGAAGAATGAAACATGAGCCATCCCAGCTCTAGGCGTTTATACCCTCCCGCTCCCACTGTAAAATACTCAACCAGAAAGTACCCACCAGGAATTGCCCCCTTCCCAATTATAAATACCTCCCCCTGGGACCTTCACCCCAGGAAAATACAAATCCCGCAGAATTCCCCCTCCCAGCAGAGAAAAACACCCTAAAAATACCCTCTGGGAAATAGTCCTCCAGAATATATCGCAATAAAAATATCCACCCAACACCGTGGTAAATACCCCCCGCGAAAAAAACCCCTCCCCCCGGAAAGTACCACCCTGCGGAAAATAGGGTTTTCCAAATTTGGGGATTTTATTTGGCTTGTGTTTTGTTTTCGATTAGAAGTGTCAAAGGAAGTAAAAAGGAGGAATTTACACACCATAAGAATCTTCAAAACATAGAAAATAACATCACAAGTCAATTTGTGTTGAAAATACTTCTATACGAACTTCTTCAAATTTAGGCAATTGCGGGGGCCAAATATAAAAAAACGAGAAAAAATATGTCCAAAAATCACCCAAAATTAATCTAAAAACATATGGCCCAAAAAAGTTAATATGGTTTAGCTTTCCTTTGAAAGTATAGTTGGCTTTGGGAACCAACAAATTCTTATTGTTTATGTTTTTACGGACAAAAGCGTTGTCAAATTCTATGAATTAGTTTTTCTTTTCTTTTCTTCCAAGTGTAAAACTACCACAACCTTTCTTTCTACCACAACATTTCTTTTGTACTTATTACAACATTGAAAATAAAATGAAAAATTGTAAGTAAAACAAAATCTTGAGTTGATGAGCTTTCAGCAATTGATATCATTATGAATAAAACATACAGTTTAAATTAACAATAATTTAGCGAAACCCAAATCGAACAAAAATTATAATAGATAATATGGTTAAACTCAAAAACGAGCAAAAATTAAAAAAAAGTAGGGCTTACAACTCCCATGTTTTCTCAAGACCAGAAGTTGGCTTTAGGAACCAACAATTTCTGATTGTTTAAGTTTTTACAGAGGAAAGCGTTGTCAAATTCTGCAAATTAGTTTTTCTAATATTTCAAGTGCAAAACTGCAGCAAATCACCATTAAAAATAAATAAAACCCAAAACCAAAAGAAATTACAATAGACGACCTAGTCAAACTCACGAGCAAAAATTAAAAGGAGTAAGACTGAAGACCCCAATGCCTAATAACTAAAGACCAGAACAAAATTTGCACTTAAGTGAAAAAAAACAGATGACCGTGGATTGTCAATTTAATACACGTATTCTAGTATTTATTCCTTCAAGTCTTAATGCTTCTTTATTTATTAAAGTTAAAAAAGTTAAAACATTTAAAATGTGTTTTGTTTTCAGTAACGTGCAAATTGAGTTCTGGTCTTGAGAAGGTGTTGGGGTTGTCAGACTTATTCATATATTTTTTTTTGCTCGTTTTGAATTTGACACGGTTATTTATTGTAATTTTTGTTCATTTTTGGTTTAGATTATTTATTGATGGTGATTTTGGATAGTTTTACTCTACAAAAAGATCCAATGATTCTTCTAGTAATAATTGGCCTGCAACACTAAATAGCTGCTAATATTACAGAGTACTAATAGGTTGTAAAGAAACCGGTATTAGAGTTCACATTCCCTACCGCAGGTACTGTTCTCCATTTCTTGGCACTTCAGCCAGGAAATGTGATGGGAGGTTTGGGGGCAACCATCCTGTGCTTTCGCGCATCCTTCCTGTTTACTTTCCCCAGATTTCTCCAGGTCAAATTTTAAAGCTGGTTGCCTCTGTCTGAGCTTACAGAGTTACGCTAGTGACCCCCGTCCCAAACTAAATAATTGGGTACAACAGGATTCGAACCCTCGCTCTCTCAGACAAAGTATCTTGAATCCAACACACCAACCCACTCGGCCAGGGTACTTATTCTAAAACAGTCGTGTTATTGTGTGATTAAACAAAGGAACTGAATAAGTAACTGAATAAGGAACTGACTCAGTGAATTACTGAATAGAGAAATTCATTATATTGCAGCAGTGTGACTTTTGAAGTGAGAGAGGGTATACTAAAATAAGTTTTATTTTTGATAATTTAAAGCTAGTATGCTTAAATGACTTGGATCTACCTGTCTAGTTTTTTCTAGGTTATCTTGGTGGTTCTCGGAGCAGCGATGATTTTGGCACAAGAAACAATTCCTAAGCGAATACAAGTTGAGAGGCAAGATGAAGGATTGACAACTTCTGAAATAAAATTACCAGTTGAAGAAGGTATGGAAGGCGTTGGTACCCATTACCAAAACTACTACCCCCATAGTTATCGTAACTACTACCCTTCATATAATTATGGTAGTTATGTAAGGCAATCAAGCTGGTCACCAAGTTCGAAGGATCCACCCCTTCCAAAGGGTTTATATTGGAGGGAGTTAAAGGGTTATTATTTGACTCAACAAGGGACTTTGGAACGCCTAAATGGGTAAAAAAAGAGAAGAGGAGTTGAAGAATGGAAGTCAAATTATAGAATTGCTGGTGCATGTTTCCTTGTTTTTTTTTTGTTTTTGTTTTTTACAATTAAATCGTTTATAGCTACATAGTTCTAACATTTTAGAAAGAAGGACAGTCCAATTTTATTGTCAAACAATTTCAAATTTATTTTCCATACTGATTTCTTTCAGGACTCCCCATTCCGCCACAAAATCTTTCCTCTGTACCAATCTTTGAAAAGGAAATACCGCTTGCGTGTCCTCATAGTGGCATCAGGGAGTATCGTTCACGAGTTTGCCTCGCCAAAACTTTCATAACGAACATAGCTGCAGAGTGACTTTGAGGAGCGACACACCTTGAGAAAATTATAGCCTAGTAAACAACACAAATTACTTATGATAAGTTTTAAGAGAAGAAAAGCGGGGTTTTAGGAAGGGTAGAAGATATGCTGGCAAACCTTTCACTTAGATTAATACTTCAGAAGGACCTGAGTCATCAAACACCTTTATTCCCCAGTTTTAAGGATCATGAATAAGCGTTAGATTCGGCTTACAGAGGAGCCATAACGAAGGTCTTATTCTTGTATGGGATTAAATAAATAAAAGCATTTTTTTAAATCAAGGAGCGACATTAAAACTCAAAATGAAAAGAAATTACTCCCTATATGAAGGGAGCTGTCCCCTCCTCAACGCCTCGCTCTTTACCCTGAAGTTTTTATTCCTTATAAAGTAGAGTTGTGACAAAGAGTCAAACTTTAGCTTAAAAATAGTGAGGTGTTGAGGTGTTAGCTAAAGAATAGTGAGGTGTTGAGGAGGGGACAGCTTCTTTTATATACGGAATAATTTCTGTTCGTTTTAAGTTTTAATGTCACTCCTTACTTTTAGTTAAAAAACTTGTTTTTTATATTTAATTTCTGAACGTGTTTCAACTAATGCAGGTACAAATTCGGCTCACTGTTTTTGAAAAGTAAAACAATTCTTGTTCTACTTTTCTTGTTAAGGTGTTAAAGAGGGGGTGCCCCCTCCTTTGATCTTTACGCAAAAGATGTTAGCACTTTAAAAAAGAAGCTTCCAATTCTAATTAAACGGTCCCCGTATTTCAGTAGCCGCTGTTGAAAATATGGACAAACATTCAAACTTTAGCGTAAAGAGCAAGGTATTGAGGAGGGGGCAACTCTTCATATAGGGAACATTTTATCTTCGTTGTTCAAATAATTCCAGTAAATCTGGCTCACCCTCTATGAAATATACCCCTCTCCCTCCCAGAAATCCTCTCTGTAGAAATTTCATCCAACAGAAAGTGTACCCTTCCCATCATATTCCCTACCAGACAGTTCCATCCTCGCTGAGAATCTTCCCTCCCTGCTAAATTCCTAGCGGATGATTCAGCCTGAAAATATCTCCTTAGCAGTCTTTCATTTTTATAAGACTTAATCGATAATCAGTTTCTTGATCACTCCATAAATGCCCCCTTCAGCAGAAAATAATATCCCGGAAATCAAAACACGCAGAAAATAGCTCACGGATAATTAACCCGGAACATATCCACATGAAAAATTTGGCAAAAAGAATGCAAGACAACTAAAAAGAATTTCATATACTATTTCTGTCAAATCTCCCCAGTGTAACATTTCCCCTGGAAATTTTACCTCCTCCCCCAGAAATTTCCCTCCCCAAGGAAGATTTACCCTGTAGAAATCCACCCCCCCCCAAAAAAAAGGTCTGTATACTTCCTAATAACAAATAATATACTCAAAACAATACAAATTTTAACTCACAGGCCTCTTCCCATGGACTGTAGGGGGGGTATTTTACCCCTAAAGACATAGTAAATTGATTTTTCAATTTTATTGAACAAATTGGATATCTCAAAATTTTGATCAGATAACTTTGGGGAATAAGGGGTGTAGGTGTGGGTCTTGTTGCTCTCTAATCTTTTTGGTTACTTAAAAAGGGCGCTAGAACTAATATTTTTTGTTTGAATGCACCCTCTCCCAATCTTCTAGGACAATTATTTTAATACCCCTGGAAAAAATAAATAAACACGCATCCGTGATCGGTGTTCTGGCAAAAGAAGAAAAATTCAACATTTTGCAGATAGGAGCTTGAAACTTCTACAGTAGGGTTCTCTGTTACGGTGAATATGATGGCGTGATTTTTATTAAGATTCCTTGAATTTTAGGGGGTGTTTCCCTCCTATTTCAAAAGTCTGGCAATTTTTTTTAAGCTCGTAACTTTTGATAAGTGAAACTAAACTTGATGAGTCTTATATATTTGGAATCCACATAATAAGTTGATTCTTTAGATATATCTATTAATATTAAAATTCTGTTTTTAGAGTTTCGGTTACTATACAGCTCGAGGCTGTCGTAATCTGACATCCAAAGGACAAACACTTGTCTTCCTAAGTTTGTCAATTCTTCTTTCAATCTCAGACGGGGAAACAGTCGGGAAAAAGGGGGATGGGGCTTCTGTTGATAATTGGATTGGCAATGCTGGAAGGCTCTGGACAATGGAAGCGAGAAATTTATTTAGACTATTTGCAGTAACATGAGGGGGCTCTGGTAAGTTTTAATTAAGCTGGTCAAGACTCCTGCCGCATAGCTTTTTAACCTCGGAATACCAGTTTTTTGGCTTATTAAATAAAAAAAACAAGTTTTTTTTAACTGAAAGTAAGGAGCGACATTAAAACTTAAAACGAACAGAAATTACTTCGTATATGAAAGAGGCTGCTTCCTCATCAACGCGCCGCTCTTTACGCTAAAGTTTGACTCTGTCTCTCAATTCTTCTTTTTAAAACAGTAAAAAACTTTAGCGTAAAGAGCGGGGCGTTGATGAGGAAGCAGCCTCTTTCATATAGGAAGTAATTTCTGTTCGTTTTAAGTTTTAATGTTGCTCCTTACTTTCAGTTAAAAAAACTTGTTTTTTTTATTTAATTTCTGAACGTTTTTGAATCAATGCATGTTTTGATTTTGGCTCTCCGCAGAGGAATAATTAAAACTAAATTTGCATTTTTTTTTTTTGGCTAAATGGCTTTCTCATAATTTTGAGAAAAAAAGAGCGGGGGAGGAAGCCTAGTTGCCCTCCGATTTTTTGGTTAATTAAAAAGGCAACTAGAACTTTTAATTTTTTACGAATATTTTTATTAGTAAAAGATTTACGTAACTTATAAATTAGCTTACGTAAAGAACTTTTGTATTCTCATATTTTTATTACGTATATGAGGGGGTTCGCCCCCTTGTCAGATCCTCGCTCTTTACACTAAAGCTTAAATATTGTCCCAATTCATTAAGAATGACCCCAGAATCACAAAAGCCGTAGAATAAATAGTTGAAATTACTGAAATATTTTAACGCAAAGAGCGAGGTATTAGGAGGAGGTGAGCCCCTCAAATGGGTAATAATTTCTGTTTGTTTTAAGCTTTAATGCTGTTCCTTACTTCCAGCTGAAAGAACTTTTTCATATTTATTTTTTCATTGTGTTTTTAAATAATGCTAGTAAATCCTGCGCTCCCTTCATGGAGATTTTCTTCCCCCATGACAAATTATCGATGGAAAGTTCCCCCAGCATATCCCCCTCTTCTCAACCCCTCCCCCAACCAAAAAAATCCTCCTGAAAACGCCTGTACACTTCCCAATAACCATTACTATATGTAAGTATTGGTCAAAGTTTGTAACTTGTTGCCCCTCCCATGGGGACTGTGGGGGAGTAAGTCGCCCCCAAAGACATAGTTATAAGGTTTTTCGACTACGTTGAATAAAATGGCTATCTCAGAATTTTGATCCGTTGACTTTGGTAAAATAATTAGTGTGGGAGGGGGCCTAGGTGCCCTCCAATTTTTTTGGTCACTTAAAAAGGGCACTAGAACTTTTCATTTCCGTTAGAATGAGCCCTCTTGCAACATTCTAGGACAACTTGGTTGATACGATCACCCCTGGGAAAAAAAACAAACAAACAAAAAAACAAAAAAACAAATAAACACGCATCCGTGATCTGCCTTCTGGCAAAAAATACAAAATTCCACATTTTTGTAGATAGGAGCTTGAAACTTCTACAGTAGGGTTCTCTGATACGCTGAATCTGATGGTGTGATTTTCGTTAAGATTCTATGACTTCTAGGGGGCGTTTCCCTCTATTTTCTAAAATAACGCAAATTTTCTCAGGCTCGTAACTTTTGATGGGTAAGACTAAACTTGATGAAACTTATATATTTAAAATCAGCATTAAAATGCGATTCTTTTGATGTAGGTATTGGTATCAAAATTCCATTTTTTAGAGTTTTGGTTACTATTGAGCCGGGTCGCTCCTTACTACAGTTCGTTACCACGAACTGTTTGATTAGTGAACAATTCTTCGATTTAATTCTTGTAGTACAATCGTGCCAATTTACGAATTTCTCTTTTAATTGATTTTCTTAGTATATTGGCTTTATCGAGTTTACCATTTTTAAACAGCTTCAATTTGGTTCTAATTAGTGTTTTTATTGTTTGATTAATTTTGATCAACTTAGCCTAGTCTTAAAGAGCACAGCACAATCAAATGGGGAAGTAAAATTCTCATGAACTTAGACTGGGCTGATGATATAAGCATCCTAAATGAAAGTGCTACCGAAATGAATGGACTTCCAGAGAATTAGCGAGTTTGAGGTACAAGAATAGGACTGAAAATCAAAATTCCGTGGCAACAAACTATTAAAAAGGAGCGACCCGGTTCAATAGTAACCGAAATTCTAAGAAACAGAGTTTTGATACCAATTGAAAGATATCAAAAGAATCAAATTTTTATGCTGATTCCAAATAGATGAGTTCCATTAAGTTTAGTTTCACCCATCAAAGGTTACGAGCCTGAAAAACTCCCTTATTTTTGAAAATGGAGAAACATCCCCTAAAAGTCACAGAATCTGAATGAAAATCACACCATCAACTTAAATGTATTAGAGAACCCTACTGTAGATGTTTCAAGGTTTTATCTGCAAAAAATTTGGATTTTGCCTTCTTTGAAAGAAGAAAATCACGGATGCATGCTTATTTGTTGTTTTTTCTCCCAGGGGTGGTCGTACCGACCCAGTGGTCCCAAAATATCGGGGGAGGGCTCCTAAGCTGTAATGCCCTTTTTCCGATCTGGTCCAGATCGGATGGGCATCCGCATGAGGTTTTGACAATTTAAGTCAAACAGATTAGCAGAAAATAATCGTGCTTAGCATGATTAACAGACAATTTCTCCTCTCACGAATTTACATTTTAAAGAGTATAGATTCGGGTTCTGGGACATTTGATGATGCCAGTCATCGTGAAAGATGGCTGAACTAGTCTCTTACTCACCATTGGTGGAAACAACAACAAATCTCAATTAAAACGCGAATTTGAAATAATCCAAGGCTGAAAATACACAGGCCTTTGAAAACGATAGGGGTACAGGGAAAACAGCTTAAATTTCGAGCAAATTAAATCAGTTCATTCTGGGTCATTCTGGGATGGTCGAGTGAAGAATGCCAACTTATCATTCTTCACTCGCAATAAGCACTTATATCATTTGATCAAATATTCTAGTGCTGTTTTTAAGAGGACAAAAACATTGGATGACAGATAGCCCCTCCCAAGCCCCCTTTTCCCAAATGTCGTCCGAACACAATTTGAGTTAGCTATGTTTTTAGCATAGTTGAAAGGTCTAATAATTATATCTTTGGGGATAATACGACCTCCCCCCCCCATAGCCCCTGAGAAAAGACCTGTATGTTACAAACTTTACCCATTGTTTAAATATAGTAATATTTATTTGGAATTACACAGACATTTCATTTCTTAGGGGGGGAGGATGTCTATTTTGGGGTATTTTCTAAGGTGAGAACTTTCCATGGGGTGGGAAGTTTCTGTGGGTGAGCTTTTTAGAGGAAATTTTACACTCGGGGAATTTGCCTGAATTCCTTCACGAAATACTTTTTCTTTTACTTACTTTGTTTTTGCTGACTAAATTTTACATATGGAGATGTTCCTTCGGAATTTTTAAGCGGGATTGAAAGTGTCTGGAGTATTTTTCCATGGGAGGGGAGAAGTTTTGTGTGGGAGGAGTTCTCCACTGGAGGCAAGGTGATTTCTGGGAAAGATTAAAATCTATAGGATTTATGCGATGATTAGAAAAAGATCAGAAATTAAAGTCATTTTCAAATAAAGTTTGCCGCGGAAAACTTTTCTGTCGGAATTGTCCACAAGAAATTTTCATGGGGGATTTTCAGTTAGGAAGTAATTTTATGGGAGGTTTTTAAGGAGGGTATGGTATTTTGAGCGGGATAAATTTTATGTTGAGGGATTTTCTGTTGGGGAGGGAATTTTTCAGAGAAGGGAACTAGATGTCCTAGTATTATTTGAAAAACGATCAGAAACTAAATAAAAAACGTTCTTTAAACTGAAATTACTTTTTAGTTGGTATTAAAACAAACACGAATATGAAGGGTTGTGCCAATTTCTCAACCCTCGCTCTTTACACTGAAGACTTTAATTTCTCTAAAAATAATTCCTATTCAAGATTAAAGTCCCTAGTGTTTTAGTAGTCTTTCCTAAAGAATCAGGACAAAAAGTCAAACTTTAGCGGAAAGAACAAGGGTTGAGGAAGGGCGGTCCCCCTTATATACGGGATATTTCAATTTGCTTAAGTTTAATGTTGCTCCTTACTGTAAGTTCGAAAACTTTATTTTTATTTTTAATATGATATTAAAGCGATTAGACAACTAATTTCAATAGTGGTGTTTAACGTGTCCTCCTGGACACGTTATTGAGAATTGTATTCCTGGAATTGTATGGGTGAAAAAGAATTGTTATTTTTGAGAGGTCAAATCAATCTTTTTTGTTATTCTCTCAAATATCCCTCAATTACGCTAAACGGTTCCTTGGAACAAATTCTACAACGGCTAGAGAATCTTAGCAAAAATGTGGCAAATATTCCTGAACTTACGGTCAATACTTCTAACCTACAGTAAATTCTGGATATGACAGACTCAGTAGATGAATACTATGGTTAACTGCAAATGGAAATGCCCGAAAACACTTAAATTCCTGGTAGATGAGGCAATGGAACTCGAACCTGTTTGCTCAATTTTTAACTAGGGATGTTATGACCTTCGGGAAGAAAGGGCACAGGAGGGACGTTAGTTGTCCTTAAATTTTTTTTCTTTGTTACTTAAAATTCAGTAAAACTTTTAGTTTTCATTCAAAAAGGCCCTTTTGTAGTGTTCTAGCACCATTGGTTCGAAACAACCAATTCTCAATACCCATTCCAGCAGAAAAATTTAGTAGCAAATAAATTTAGCAACTTTAAATTTATCTTTAATTATCGGGCTACAAAAGATTTTTCAGAAAAGCTGGAACTTTTCAAGTATTTCTAAGCTCAGTTTCGCAACAGTTTTTGGTCCTTCTTCTGATTGCTTTGAATTTTGGCATTGTGAATTTTTTTTTAAATCATTCTAATCATAAAAAAACCACTCCCAATTGGATATTGTAAAGTAGCCATATTTGGGGACAATATTCTAACAGAGTATTTTCCTGTTTGTGTTTCCTATTATTTTCTAGTGTTTCCGATTATTTGATCATGATTTCTTTATTAAAATAAACCAGATTTACCGGTCCTACCTCGTTTTCGCAAAGCATAAAAAAAAGCCAAGCCCCAAATATCTTTTGAACCAATCAAGAAAATCGTATCAAATTTTAAGACAAATTTTCAAAAAAAAATATGAGATCAGCTGTAGAATTAGTTTCAAAAAGAATATTTGACCGTTTAACAAATTAAGTTTAACAAATTAGACATAAAATGAAGAAAAACCTTTGAAATATTCTATTAGTTTTTTAATCTGGCATGATAATTTAAAAAAAATAGCAATCGCAAGGAATTTCCTTTGAATATTTAAATATTCAAACATTTTATCAGTTCAGAATAAAAAATCGAGATTAGATTTAGCTAGGTTATTTGAGCTTAGAAAACTTTTTTTGCTTAAAACCCTTGAAAATTTCGATCAGTTTCAACCAGTTTAAGGTCAGCAACAACCAGACATGTTTCATATGGAATACCTACTGAAAAGTCTAAATTACCAATTTATCTTGGAATTGTTAAATTTTAAATCCTAGAGGCAAATCAGCAATTTCAATTGAACTAGGATATTCCTATTTTCAAATATAGTCCATCATAGTGCAACCACTATACTTGATGCTGTACACTCTGAAATAATTCCATTATTTCCTATTTAATTACGACATCGACATTCGTCGAGTATCGACATTGAGTATCGACATTCATCGACAATGAGTATCGACATTCGTTTCAATCACGATCGTTCAATATTATCGCACAGTCCTTCAGTCATTAGGATGAGTAATAACCCCTTCCTCTTAATCATCATCAATCATTTTATTAATACTAAAACACTATTACAAACGTAAAAAAGTTATTCGGCCCAAGAAGCTTTGATTGTTATGGGCCATACAATGCAATAATAGAGCACTAAAAGAACAACAAATAATACCCTGAATCAAACAATGCCTAAAAAATGAAGATGAAGAAGAATAAACACTAGCATACAGTAGAAAAAAAACTTGTTAGTAATTATTATAATAGAAATAAGTAGAAACCAAGAAAGTAGAGAAACGCTAAAGACAAAAGTTGACATTAGAACATCAGAAAAAAATAGACAAATAAACAAGGACTTTAAAAGTTAAAACGATTCCTGAAAACAATTTTAAAAAGAATAAGAGAGAGATATATCAGTTAGGAAAGAATTCCAAAAAAAGGAAACGATAGGAAAAGAGAAAACAGGAAAAATAAAACAAAGGAAAGAAAGAGAGAGAAATTACTGAACAGGAAGGAATCGACGAAGTAATGCCTTTGCAGAAAGAAAAAGAGGGACATCCGAAGGGATGGAGTTCCATAATAGAATTGATTGATATACAGGAGACCTCTGGGCTGCTTCAGATGATCGTTTTGGTAAAATAAATCGTCGAGAAGAAGTATGTAAAAAAGATGAGCACCTAACTTAGCTTGTTCTTGGAAAAATTGCTACAGGGGTGGTGGAAGAGTACCTAGAAAAGCAGAATACGCTAAATAAAAACTCACAAGCTAAACTAACATGTTCCTTCATCACATTACAATTTTGCTTTGCCGCCTAACAGCAGATGTCATTTTACAACGTTTTCCTTCAGAACGCTATTCGTTTTCCTTTTACAACGCTATTCAATGTGAGCTTGTTGTTATTTGTTCCATGACCTTTTCTTTAGCTGTTCATAGTCATTTGTCACCTTGTGTAATTTTGCATACATCATACATACTGAAATGATATGACTTACAATACGATCCAGCGGAGCTATTCCAGTATCATTATAAAGATCAGAGACAGAATAAAGCCGAGGGAGAAGAAAAATAGCCTTCACTGCCCTATTTTGGGCACTTTGAAGTGAACAGAGACGATATCTATTATTATTACCCCAGACAGAGCAGCAATAAGAAAGATAAGGATAAATAAAAGCATAATAGAGAGAAACCATAATATCAGGAGCAAGAAATGAGTTAACCTGATGCAACATTGAAGACTGGCGGAGGATTAGGGAACGGGTGCGAGCTATGTTATACCGATATTATACCACAAGCTACTATGGTGAAATTTCTTGATGTGTATCGTTCGCAGGAAATACCGTCGCTAGTGTATCAACAGGGGTCCATTTACCCTCCAAAGACATATCTTGAGACATTAGTGGTGAGCCAGATTGGGTGCACCCTTGGCCTAGAGTTTGGCCCATTTAATCGTCCGATCATGTTACCATACCCTGAAGCAGGGTATACCGTAAAAGTGTACTAAAATACTCTATATTTACGGTATAGTAGTAGTAACCATGAGGCATTCCATTACAAATTTTGGTGCCAGCGAGGCCTTCCCCTGGTTCAGCACCATTTCTGAGCCAATATCAGGTAGCAGCCGTGGTTACCATTGCAATAATTGCCCTATAATTTGTTGGTCTCTTAAACAGGGCATTACAGCTTATGAGCCCTCCCCCGATATTCTGGGACCACTGGGTCGATACGATCACCCTGGGAGAAAAACAACACCTTAGCAAGCATATGTGATTTTCTTCTTTCAAAGAAGGCAAATTCCAATTTTTTTGCAGATAGACATCTACACCTTGAAACATCTACAGTAGGGTTTGATTTGATACATTTGATTTGATGGTGTGATTTTCATTAATATTATGTGAATTTTAGGGTGTATTTCTCCATTTTTGAAAGTGAGGCAGTTTTTTTAGGCTTGTAACCTTTGATGAGTAAAACTAAACTTAATGGAACTTATCTATTTGAAATCACCATAAAAATTCGATTCTTTTAATATATATTTTGGTATTAAGACTCCGGTTTTTAGACTTTCGGTTACTATTGAACCGGGTCGCTCCTTTTTAACAGTTTGTTACCACGGAATTTCGGCTTTCAGTCCTATTCTTGTACCTCGAACTCGCTAATTATCTAGAACTTCATTCATTTCGGTAGCACTTTCATTTAGGATGCTTATATCATTAGTACAATCTAAGTCCACGAGCGTTTCACCTCCCCATTTGATTCTGCTGTGCTCCTTAAGACGAAGTCGATCAAAATGTTCCATTTAAAAAGGGGATAGAAAGTAGCCCTGTTGAACTTCCAATTTAATACAAAACGAACTACTGATCTGATTTCTTACATTGACCACAGCTATCATATTCTTTTAAACAGCAATAATCTCTTTAATATGTTGGTCTGCTATCAAATGATTCATGGTAAAGAAATGTATGTAAGGAGGGACTCGGTTCAATAGTAACCGAAACTCTAAAAAATGGAACTTTAATATTAATAGATATATCTAAAGAATCAACTTATTATGTGGATTCCAAATATATAAGATCCAACAAGTTTAGTTTAACCCATCAAAAGTTACGAGCCTAAAAAAATTGCCAGACTTTTGAAATAGGAGGCAAAAAACTCCTATAATTCAAGGAATCGTAATGAAAATCACGCCATCATATTCACCGTAACTGAGAGCCGTATTGTAAAAGTCTCAAGCTCCTATCTGCAAAAATGTTGAATTTTTCTATTTTTACCAGATGACCGATCACAGATGCGTGTTTATTTCCAGGGGTTATTCCAGGGGTATTAAAATAATTATCTTAGAAGATTAGGAGAAGGTGCATTCAAACAAAAATAAAAGTTCTAGTGCCCTTTTTAAGTAACCAAAAATATCAGAGGGCAACTAGACCCCCTCCTACACCCCTTATTCCCCAAAGTTATCTGATCAGCATTTTGAGATATCAATTTTGTTCAGTAAAATTGAAAAATCAATTTACTATGTCCTTACGTGTAAAATAACCCCCCATAGTCCATGGGAAGAGGTTTGTGAGTTAAAATTTGCATTGTTTTGAGCATGTTATTTTTTATTGAAAAGTATAAAGACCTTTTTCAGGGGGGTGTGTGCTTAGGGTGGATTTCTACAGGGGGAAATTTCGCTTGGGGAGGGAAATTTCTGGGGGAGGGGATAAAATTTCCAGCGGAAATGTTACACTGGGGAGATTTGACAGAACATCTACATGGAATTCTTTTTAATTGTCTTGCATTCTTCTTGCTAGATTTTTCATATGGATATGTTCCAGGTTAATTATCCGGGAGCTATTTTTTGTGTGTTGATTTCCGGGATATTATTTTCTGCTGAAGGGGGCATTTATGGAGTGATCCAGAAACCAATTATCAATTAAAGTCTTATACAAATGAAAGACTGCTAAGGAGATATTTTCACTCTGAATCGTCCTCTAGGATTTTAGCAGAGAAAGAAGATGCTCAGCGAGGATGGAACTGACTGGTAGGGAATTTGATGGGAAGGGTACACTTTCTGCTGGAGGAAATTTCTACAGAGGAGATTTTCAGGGGGAGAGGGGTATATTTTATAGAGGGTGAGTCAGATTTACGGGCATTATTTGAAAAACGAAGAGAAAATGTTCCCTATATGAAGAGTTGCCCCCTCCTCAATACCTTGCTCTTTACGATAAAGTTTGAATGTTTGTCCGTATTGTTTAACAGCGGCTAATGAAACGCGGGGGCCGTTTAATTTGAACTGGAAGCTTTTCTTTTAAAGCGCTAACATCTTTTGCATGAAGATTGGGGTTTTAAGGAGGGAAAAACCCCTTCTGAACACTTTAAGAGGAAAAGTAAAAGAAGAATTGTTTTACTAAATATTGAGCCAAACTTGAACCTGCATTAGTCGAAAAAAGTTCAGAAATTAAATATAAAAAGACAAGTTTTTTGTTTTTTAACTAAAGTAAGGAGTGACATTAAAACTTAAGACGAACAGAAATTATCCAGCATATGAAAGGGGCTTCCCCCACCCTCAAAGCCTCACTCTTTAAGCTAAAGTTTGACTCTTTGTCACAACTCTACTTTACAAACGATAAAAACTTTAGTGTAAAGAGCGAGGCGTTGAGGAGGGGACAGCTCGCTTCATATACAGAGTAATTTCTTTTCATTTTGAGTTTTAATGTCGCTTAAAAAAATATAACCTACAAGAATAAGACCTTTGTTAAGGCTCTTCTGTAAGCCAAATCTAACGCTTATTCATGATCAATAAAACTGGGGAATAAAGGTGTTTGATAGCTCAGGTCCTTCTCAAGTATTAATCTAAGAGCGAAAGTTTGGCCATCATATCTTCTACCCTTCCCAAAACCCAACTTTTCCTCTCTTAAAACTTATCATAAGAATTTTGGGTTGTTTACTAGGCTATAATTTTTTCAAAATGCGTCGCTCATCAAAGTCGCCCTGCAGCACCGTCCGTTATGAAAGTTTTGGCGAGGCAAACTCATTAACGATTCTCCCTGATGCCACTATGAAGACACGCAAGTGGGATTCCCTTTTTAGAGATGGGTACAGTGGAAAGATCTTGTGGCGGAATGAGGAGTCCTGAAAGAAATTAGAATGGAAAATAAAACTTGAAAGTCCTTGAAAATAAAATTGGACTGTACTTCCTTCTAAAATGTTAGAATTATGTAGCTATAAACGATTTAATTGTAAAAACAAAAAAACGAAGAAACATACACCAGCAATAATGCACAAGCAACTCTACAATTTTGACTTCCTCCCTTCAACTCCTCCTTTCCTTCTTCATTATGTCTATCCTCGGGGGTTTAGGGGTAACAAAGCCCCTTGAGAATAATAATAACCCTTTAACTCCCTCCAATATAAACCCTTTGGAAGGGGTGGATCCTTCTAACTTGGAGACCAGTTTGATGACCTTACATAACTACCATATTTATATGAAGGGTAGTAGTTTTGGTAATGGGTACTAATGCCTTCCATACCTTCTTCAACTGGTAAATTTATTTCAGAAGTTGTCAATCCTTCATCTTGCCTCTCAACTTGTATTTGCTTAGGAATTGTTTCTTGTGCCAAAATAATCGCTCCTCCAAGAACCACCAAGATAATCTTAGTATCCCCTCTCTCACTTCAAAAGTCATACTGCTGAAATATAGTGAATTACCCTATTCAGTAGTTCACTGAGTGAGTTTCTTATTCAGTTCCTTCGTTTTATCACACAATAACACGATTGTTATAGGCTAAGTACCCTGGCCGGGTGAGTTGGTGCGCTGGATTCATGATCCTTTTTCTGAGAGAGTGAGGGTTCGAATCCTAGTGTATCCAATTATTTAGTTTGGGATGTGGGTCAGTAGCGTGATTCTCTAAGCTCAGCCAGAGTTGACCCAAATCTAAATTGGTACCCGGAGAAATCTGGGGAATGTTAACAGAAAGGGTGTGCGAAAGCGCAGGATGGTTGACCCCAACCCCCCATTGCATTTCCTGGCTGTGATACTAACAGCTATTTAGTGTTGCAGGCCAACTATTAGGAGAAAAGTCGTTGGCTCTTTTTGTGGCGTAAAACTATCCCAAATTACCATCAATAAATAATTTAAACCAAAATAACAATAAATAACCGGGTCAAATTCAAAACGGGCAAAAATTAACATGAATAGGTCTCACAATCTCAACACCTTCTCAAGACCAGAACATAATTATACTTTACGGAAAACAAAACACATTTTAAATGTGTTAGCTTTTTTAACTTTAATAATCAAAGAAGTATTAAGACTTTTAGAAATATATACCACAATACGTGTATTAAATTTGCAATCCACGGTCATCTGTTTTCTATTTCACTAATGCGCTTTATCTGTCTTGTAATCTTTGTATGTGCATAATATATACTTTTACGGCAAAGCATGACTGTTCTTCCAGCTTGAATTTGCTTAATGATATAGCATATCGAGCAAATAACCCGTCCCATTGTAGGGTTGGCCAACAGCCCCTTGTAATTTATGCTGCAGCATTATGCACTCTAGGTTTCATTTCAACATTGTTAGTGCCTTCGATATCCAATAGAGTAAAAGCATCCATTGCTAATGTATCCTTGATGTTGACACACTGGACTCTTTTTAAACACAGTCACACAAGATTGGGTTACCCTCAATTCCTGTGACGTAGGTGTACTATAGACGCGCACTATTACGTCAGTTTGCATGATTATGTCTTGAGAGGCTAGTAGCTCTAATAGTTTGCCCCCTATCTGGCTCCCAGAATAGATTGACCCATCACTTCTAACAACAGAATCTATTATTTTTGCTAAATCTATATGTGTAAGATGCATTAATTTTAAAATTCCTCATCTAAAGCTGATACCCAATGAAGTTTTGAATAATATTAGAAATAGGGATTGAAGTCCTCAGAATTGGGACGCAGATTTGATAGAAATTCGAGGATCCTAGAACCACTACTGGCACACTATGATATGTCTTACTTTTCTACCAGAGAAGGGTGGTCAAGCATTTGACAATCCATAGTCTCTAATTGTAGACTGTTAAAAAAGAAAATTTTACTTTTTTTTAAACCCTCTATTTCTTTGTGGCTCAATCCTCTTTGCCATAAAAATAATTTGTAAATATAAGAACTGTCGGCAATAAATTTGGGATTATGCTATTCATGCATCTATTCATTATTATTTGCGATATTTTCTTTTGTATTGCGTTCATGACCAATGACAGAGCCTACCTGACTTATTTTTCTATCAAATTCTTTACTATTTATTTGATATGGCTTTTAACAATTGTAAAGGCAAATATTTTCAAACTGTTACTAAAAATGACAATAATTGAAACGTTCGGAAGTAGTAAGTCTCCTACCATTGCGCTTCCATTTTATTTTGCTTTTGAGATGCATTAGTTCCTTAGTAGGCTTTTTTTTTCGTGATAGTTTTTTCCGGCCATAGCTTTTCTAGTCGGATATGATAATGCCAAAAAAAGTATGAATGACGACAGTAAACGAAGAAGAATATTTTCTCTGAAGTTTGTAATATTTTTGGTTGTTTTTCCATAAGAGTGTGGTATTATTATTATTATTATTATTTCTACTCTAATAAACAGTGAAACATGAAAGAATAAAACATGAACCATCCCAGCCCTAGGCGTTTATACCCTCCCGCTCCCACTGTAAAATACCCAACCAGAAACTACCTGCCAGAAAATCCCCCCCTGTTAAAAATACCTTTCCTTGGGACCTTCACCCCAGGAAAATGTAAATTCTGCGGAAAAAATGAGAAAAACATTTTTCTCCGCAGAGAATAATACCCTAAAAATGCCCCCTGGAAAATACCAACTCAGAATATATCACAAGAAAAATATCACCCCGCCCCGTGGAAAATACCCCCCACGGAAAATACCCCCCCCCCCCCTGGGAAATACCATCCTAGGGAAAAAAGTGTTTTCCGAATTAGGTAATTTTATTTGGATTGTGTTTTTTTTGTTTTTCGTTGAGAAGTACCAAAGAAAGTAAAAAAGAGGAATTTACACACCATATGTATCTTCACAACTTAGAAGATAACATCACAAATCAATTCGTGTTGCAAACACTTCCATAAAAACTTCTTCAAATTTAGGCAGTTGCAGGCGCCAAATATAAAAAGAGAGAAAAGAATATGCGCAAAAATCATCCAAAATTAATCAAAAAACGTATAACACAAAAAAGTTTAATATGGTTAACTTTCCTTTAAAACATAGTTGGCCTTGGGATCCAACAAATTCTTATTGTTTATGTTTTTACGGACGAAAGCGTTGTCAAATCTTATGAGCTAGTTTTTTTTTCTTTTCTTTGAAGTGTAGAACTACCACAAACCAACATTAATAAATTAACGAAACCCAAATCGAACAAAAATTACAATAAATAATCTGGTCACACTGAAAACGATTAAAAAAAAAAAAAGTAGGGCTTACAACTCCAATGTCTTCTCAAGACCAGAAGTTGGCTTTAGGCCAACTATTTCTTATTGTTTAAGCTTTTACAGAGGAAAGCGTTGTCAAAGTCTACAAACTAGTTTTTCTAATCTTTCAAGAGCAAAATCACCGCAAATTATCTCTTATCTACTTCTCTTCTATGCATTTTCATCAAACAGAATTTAAACTATACATACTTTACGAAGATTTGTGGAATAATTAGAGTAGTAAAGTTAAATTGATTGTTCCAAATATTATTCAAGTTTTGCCCCTCACTAAGACTATCTGTCTTGGCTGTTTTTTCCAATTAGCCATGGCTTGATGCCAACTTAACTTTAATTAAAAAATCAACGAAGTCTTTTTTCGGCCTTCGGCCTCGACTAAAAATTGTTCTTTTTCTCTCTCCATGAAATTAACCTGGTGTTTTTTTTTTTTTTTTTGTTTTTTTTTTAACGATACTCTGGTAATAAACAGAAAACAAATGTTCAAAATAACTATCATTTTCCAATAAAGAGGGTATCATACTTCAAAAATAATTATGGGAAAACGCACCTACCAGTTTCATGTTTTGTTTATCCATATAAGCTATCAAACAGTTCGTGATAACGAACTGTAGTAAGGAGCGACCCAGCTCAATAGTAACCAAAACTCTAAAAAATTGAATTTTGATATCAATAGCTACATCAAAAGAACCGCATGTTAGTGCTGATTTTAAATATATAAGTTTCACCAAGTTTAGTCTGACCTATCAAAAGTTAGGAGCCTGAGAAAATTTGCCTCATTTTAGAAAATACGGGAAAACACCCCCTAAAAGTCGTAGAATCTCCTAGAAAATGACACCATCAGATTCAGCGTATCAGAGAACCCCACTGTAGAAGTTTCAAGCTCCTATCTACAAAAATGTTGAATTTTGTATTTTTTGCCAGAAGACAAATCACGGGTGCGTGTTTATTTGTTTGTTTTTTGTTTGTTTTTTTTTCTTTTTCCCAGGGGTCATCGTATCGACCAAGTGGTCCTAGAATGTCGTAAGAGGGCTCATTCTAACGGAAATGAAAAGTTCTAGTGCCCTTTTTAAGTGACCAAAAAAATTGGAGGGCATCTAGGCCCCCTCCCACGCTCATTTTTTCCCAAAGTCAACGGATCGAAATTTTGAGATAGCCATTTTGTTGAGCATAGTCGAAAACTATAATAACTGCGTCTTTGGGGATGACTTACTCTCCCACAATCCCTGGGGGAGGGGCTGCAAGTTACAAACTTTGACTTGACCAGTGTTTACATGTAGTAATGGTTATTGGGAAGTGTACAGACGTTTTCAGGGGGATTTTATTTTGTTTGGGGGTGGGGCTGAGGGGACGGGGCTATGTTGGAGGATCTTTCCTTGGAGGAATCTGTCATAGGGGAAGAAAAATTCAATGGAAAGGGCGCAGGATTTTCTAGCATTACTATAAGAAAACAATGAAAAATAAACATGAAAACGTTTTTTCAAATGAAAGGAAGGAGTAGCATTGAAACTTAAAACGAACAGAGATTATTACGCATATGAGGGGCTCTAAAAATACTTTAGCATAAAGAGCGAGGTATTTAGGAGGAGATAAATACCTCGCTCTTTATGCTAAAGTATTTTTAGTAATTTCAACTATTTTTTCCACGGCCTTTCTGATTCAGGGGTCATTCTTGAAGAATTGGGACAAAACTTACGATTTAGTGTAAAGAGCGAGGTATTAACGAGGGTACAAACCCCCTCGTATACATAATAAAAATAAAAGATTATGAAAGTTTGTTACGTAAGTTAATTCTTAAGTTACGTATATTTTTTACTAATAAAAACGTTCGTTAAAAATTAAAAGTTCTAGTTGCCTTTTTAAGTAACCGAAAAATTGGAGGGCAACTAGGCCTCCTTCTCCACCCTTATTTCTCAAAATCGTCTGATCAAAACTAAGAGAAAGCCATTTAGCCCAAAAAAGAATTAATATACAAATTTCATTTTAATAATTTATGTGCGGAGAGCCAAAACCAAACATGCATTAATTCAAAAACGTTCAGAAATTAAATAAAAAAAAACTAATTTTTTTATCTGAAAGTAAGGAGCGACATTAAAACTTAAAACGAACAGAAATTACTCCGTATATGAAATGGGTTGTCCCCTCCGCAATCCCACGCTCTTTACGCTAAAGTTTGACTCTTTGCCACAATTCTACTTTTTAAAACAATTAAAAGCTTTAGCGTAAAGAGCGAGGGATTGCGGAGGGGACAACCCATTTCATATACGGAGTAATTTCTGTTCGTTTTAAGTTTTAATGTCGCTCCTTACTTTCAGCTAAAAAAATTAGTTTGTTTTTATTTAATAAATAAATGAAGAGAACGACGTTAACTGAGTAATGTAGAAGTCTCTTAAAATCTGTATTTATATTAATAACGAAAATAATTTGTTGCATCTTATAAACCTGTGCAGCGATTGGATAAGTTTCTAGTATATACCAAAATTTGGTTAATACCCTACGACCCTAGTTTGCTAAGGATCATAGGGTATTAACCAAAATTCGTCTAACGGTCTAACTGGTCTTAGTAGTCTAACTGGTCAAACATCTCACTGCAATACTCTTAATTATGGACTGATTCAGAGGTCTTTCTTACGGAATGGGTACAGAATTTAAGCTTTAGTGTAAAGAACGAGGTATCGACGAGGGGTGAACCCCTTCATATACGCAATAAAAACATACGAATATAGAAGTTCGTTACGTAAGTTAATTCGTAAGTTACTTATATTTTTTACGAATGAAAACGTTTGTAAAAAATTAAAAGTTATAGTTGCCTTTTCAAGTAATCAAAAAATTGGAGGGCAACTATGCCTCCTTCCACACTCCTTTTTATCAAAATCTTTCGATTAAAACTATGATAAAGCCATTTAGCCCCCAAAAAAATAATATGCAAATTTCGTACGCCCAGTAATTAAATAAAAAATCAAGTTTTTTTAATGAAAGTAAGGAGCAACATTACAACTTAAAACGAACAGAAATTTCTCCGTATATGAAAGGGGCTTTTCCTCCTCAACGCCCCGCTCTTTACGCTAAAGTTTTTCACTATCTTAACAAGTAGAGTTAAGAGAAAGAGTCAAACTTTAGCGTGAAGAGCGAGGAGTTGAGGCTCCACTCAGTAAAATAAACAGTCTAGTCTTTCAAAGACTTTATATGACGTAATTAAAGATAAAGTTTTTCTTCTTCTTTTTCTGAAAATTGTTGTAGCGTTTTTTAAATTTTTCCACCTTAATTAGTTCAGCAATTATTTTAAGCAAAGTGTCCTCGTTTGGGGTGGGAGGATGTTAATAAAGAAAGATTTGAAGGAAATGGGAACTTTCAGGGAGGGATTAAAAAGAGGCTTTGAATAGATTGGGACGGAGAAGGAGCGTGTGCAGCTGTGTTGGCCTCAGGTGGCTTGGTGCTGCGGTGAGTTGTCAGTAATAATAGTAGTAGTATTTTTTTCAGCCACTATGTTTACCCTTCTATCCTTCCAAATGTATAACTTGCGAAAATAAATTCCAAATATTATCTGTTTAAAGTATAGTAATAGTACAGGTTGTGGTAGTAGAGTTGATTTTTTTCTCTGCATGCCAATACGGAATCAAGAGCACCAGTAGCGGTTTTAAGCCTCATAGTCTAGAGAGGGGTTATGCGTATTATAGTTGTGTAAAAAAAGAAAATAAAAAAAAATTAACGTCAAATAATAGAAAGGTAGGGGGCAGCTGTCCCCCTAACCGGTCCTAGAACCACCACTTCGGGGCACAAACCAAGATACCATAAGGCTACCTATCCCTTTTATAAGAAAATTCAATGGAAAAAAAAGCAAGTAAGTAAGGAGCGACATTAAGACTTAAAACGAAAAGAAATTATTACGTATATGAGGGGGGTTCATCCCCTCTTCAATATCTCGCTTTTTCCGCTAAAATTTGAATTTTTGCTCCAGTTCCTTCAGAATTACCCTTGAATCACAAAGGCCGTTTAATAAGAATAAATAGCTCTTCTGAAAATACTAATAAATAGCGTAAAGAGCTAAGTATTAACGAGGGGGCAAATATGTAATAATTTTTGTTCGTTTTAAGTCTTAATGGCACCCCTTGCTTTTAGTTGATTTTTATATAATTGTTTTTTATATAATATACTTGTTTTATATATATTATATTATATTATTATATTGTTTTATTATATTGTTTTATTATATTATATACTTGTTTTTTTATATAATTTCTGATAGTTCTTTATTGAATGCTCGGAAATATGGCATCTTCATAAAAAAATCCCTTCCCCCATGAAACAGTCCTACATGTAAAGATCATCTCACGTAACCCCCTCCCCCCGATCCTACGGGAAAAATCCCCTTGAAAACGTCTGTAAACTTCCCAATACTATGTGTAAATAATGGGTAACTTTCATAACTTTCAGCCCTTCCCCCGGGAACTGTTGGGCATTAAGTCATCCCCAAAGATATGTTTATTAAGTTATTCGACTAGGCTGAAAAAATGGGTACGTTAAAATTTTGATCGGGTGACTTTGGGGAAAAATGAGTGTGGGAGGGGGTCTAGTTGCCCTCCAATTGCTTCGGCCATTTAAAAAGGGTACTAGAACTTATAATTTTCGTTCAAATGAGCCTTCGTGCGATTTTCTATGACCAAAGGGTTGAGACGATCACCCCTTGGGAAAAAAATAAACCGGCATCCGAGATTTTTTCTTCTGACAAAAATGCAAAATTCCATATTTTTGCAGATATGAGCTTGAAACCTCTACAGTAGGGTTTTCTAATGCGCTGAATCTGATGGAATGATTTTCATTCCGATTCTATTACTTTTGGGGAGTGTTTCTTCCCTTGTTTGAAAAAAGGCGATATTTTTAGGCTCGTAACTTTTGATGGGTACGGTTACAGTTTATGGAAATCATATAGTTGATATTAGAATAAACATCCAATTCTTTTGACGTATCTATTAGTATTAAAATTCCGTTTTTTAGAGTTTCGGTTACAATTGAGCCGGGTCGCTCCTTACTTACAGTTCGTTACAACGAACAGTTTGATACATGGGAACTAAAAATTCGGAAAATGTTGAGAGCTTCAAAGTTTTTCATCCAAATCTGCTACATGTTTAACTACATGCTAGTACAACTACGTACTAGTACATACTTGCTACTGCCTCTTGAATGTTTGATAAAATAGCACGTTGTATATATTCTTGAAGTCAGGTCAATTTTCTGCAATTGAAAATCAATATTGAAATTCTCTTGGGCATGGTTTAGTTTAAGAACTGGTTTTATTTCAAACCAAAATTGTAACTAAAGCTTAGTGATTATTTGGCTTCAGTTATGATAAATTATAGTGGAAATTGGAAACTTTTTATAAGTATTTGTTTTTCTTTTAATTTTATATAAAAGATAGATTTTTCGGGGAATTGTTTGGTTAATCGCGGGATAAAGTATTAAGGGTACAAATTAATGAAAATGTAAAAGATAGGGGTTCCTTCATTTTTTTTAACGAAGATATCAAAAGGATATTTTCAAAATTTAAGGGGACAAACAGTTTATTTCAAAGGAAATACCGAAAAAAAGTGTTTTTTAAATCTAAGAGGGAATATCCCCCCCCCCAACCGGTGCCACTGTCAGGTATTAGTTTAGACACTACTGTCTAAGTTAAGAATATTATTATTTATTTTTTTCGGAGTTTTTCTTTCAGACGAGTACAAAGACAATGAACTGCTTTCTATTATAGTGCCAAGTTATGCATTAATCCACAATGTTTTATAATGGTTTCGGAAAGCTTAAGAAATTTCTTATTCTTTATTATTGTAAGCCACAACAAATTAAGAGGAAAAACATGAATAAAAGGGATAGCAAAAGAAAACAACTAATAGAATCCTCTATATAGAACAAAAATAGAGTCACGTAGATGGTTGTACATAGTGGCAGATCCAGTTGGGGGCGCGGGAGGTACGCTTGCCCCTAATGCTGTGGCAGATTTGGGGTTAGGCCACTTGCTCTGGTTGGCGTCCGGATGAAAGTTATTGTTTTTTTATTTGGTTTTTAATAGTTGAATCATTGATAAGTTTTCTATTGTTAAGACTATCTTTTTTTGCAAAAAAGTTAGTCATAAAATCTCAGTTACTTTGTGTGACCTCTGTTATATTTTACTGATGAGGCAGAATGCCTAAAAGTATTTAATTAAATTTAGATTTATCATGGGAATCTGTTCATATTCCCACAAAATCTGACTGGGAGGCTAAAACTTTCATTTCGTAATAACATACACGAGAAATTTAGAATCCTAACTTCTTTAGGGTATCGAAATGATATTTCAGGATTGTGCTGTCACAAAGAGGCTGAAAAAAATTTACATTTAATTTTTTTTTTTTTTTTTTTTACAGCCAAACATTTGTTTTCGAGACTTTCTATGGCACAGAGGCGAAGAAATTGATATAATTACTTTTTTGGCTGTCTAAAATTTGGGTTTCCTTTTTTTTGCGAAGCGGGGTGGTTTTTAGAGCATTGTTGTTTTTTAGGGGATTTATATAATAGAAAGTAAATATATGCGAAGTATAAAGATATAATTAATTTACGTTTTGGATTTCGGCGAAGAAACGGTGGCCACTTTGCTGCCTATTTCCATGTCATTAAAGCTTTGCATTATATAACATATCATCTTCTCTGTTCATCCTAAAACTTCAAAATAAATGACAAACTCTTTAGACATATTTAAAATTTAATAAAGGTTCGCATTAGTATACACCTAAAACTAAGTATATGAGTCGAAATACTGCTTCGAAGGTCGGAGTAATCTTTTAAGATAACTAGATTTTTGAAAAATTGTTTACAAAAGAAGGCATACAATTATGTGTTTATTTTTTATCTAGCCGGTATACATGAGTCTCTGAATTCTCGTTTTGGATAAGCAGAATAGCACCAAACTTTTTTTAAACATTTACTGACGAAATGTGATAATAAAGTGCAAATGTGATAATAAAGTGCGACCAAGCAGAATAGCACCAAACTTTTTTTAAACATTTACTGACGAAATGTGATAATAAAGCGCAAATGTGATAATAAAGTGCGACCAAGCAGAATAGCACCAAACTTTTTTTAAACATATACTGACGAAATGTGATAATAAAGTGCAAATGTGATAATAAAGTGCGACCAAGCAGAATAGCACCAAACTTTTTTTAAACATTTACTGACGAAATGTGATAATAAAGTGCAAATGTGATAATAAAGTGCGACCAAGCAGAATAGCACCAAACTTTTTTTAAACATTTACTGACGAAATGTGATAATAAAGTGCAAATGTGATAATAAAGTGCGACCAAGCAGAATAGCACCAAACTTTTTTTTAAACATTTACTGACGAAATGTGATAATAAAGTGGAAATGTGATAATAAAGTGCGACCAAGCAGAATAGCACCAAACTTTTTTTAAACATTTACTGACGAAATGTGATAATAAAGTGCAAATGTGATAATAAAGTGCGACCAAGCAGAATAGCACCAAACTTTTTTTAAACATTTACTGACGAAATGTGATAATAAAGTGCAAATGTGATAATAAAGTGCGACCAAGCAGAATAGCACCAAACTTTTTTTAAACATATACTGACGAAATGTGATAATAAAGTGCAAATGTGATAATAAAGTGCGACCAAGCAGAATAGCACCAAACTTTTTTTAAACATATACTGACGAAATGTGATAATAAAGTGCAAATGTGATAATAAAGTGCGACCAAGCAGAATAGCACCAAACTTTTTTTAAACATTTACTGACGAAATGTGATAATAAAGTGCAAATGTGATAATAAAGTGCGACCAAGCAGAATAGCACCAAACTTTTTTCAAACATTTACTGACGAAATGTGATAATAAAGTGCAAATGTGATAATAAAGTGCGACCAAGCAGAATAGCACCAAACTTTTTTTAAACATTTACTGACGAAATGTGATAATAAAGTGCAAATGTGATAATAAAGTGCGACCAAGCAGAATAGCACCAAACTTTTTTTAAACATTTACTGACGAAATGTGATAATAAAGTGCAAATGTGATAATAAAGTGCGACCAAGCAGAATAGCACCAAACTTTTTTCAAACATTTACTGACGAAATGTGATAATAAAGTGCAAATGTGATAATAAAGTGCGACCAAGCAGAATAGCACCAAACTTTTTTTAAACATTTACTGACGAAATGTGATAATAAAGTGCAAATGTGATAATAAAGTGCGACCAAGCAGAATAGCACCAAACTTTTTTTAAACATTTACTGACGAAATGTGATAATAAAGTGCAAATGTGATAATAAAGTGCGACCAAGCAGAATAGCACCAAACTTTTTTTAAACATTTACTGACGAAATGTGATAATAAAGTGCAAATGTGATAATAAAGTGCAACCAAGCAGAATAGCACCAAACTTTTTTTAAACATTTACTGACGAAATGTGATAATAAAGTGCAAATGTGATAATAAAGTGCGACCAAGCAGAATAGCACCAAACTTTTTTTAAACATTTACTGACGAAATGTGATAATAAAGTGCAAATGTGATAATAAAGTGCGACCAAGCAGAATAGCACCAAACTTTTTTTAAACATTTACTGACGAAATGTGATAATAAAGTGCAAATTTACACAACTTGAGTTAACCACGGAAACGGAATGCAACTACAATATTACTTCAGAATTTCTCACCTTCTCAACATCAACCAGTCGCGAAATATAGTTATGTTTTTGTACAGGGGTTGCATGTATTTGTCCATAAAATTGTATAAACTGCAATATATTACGCTCAGGATTTTTATACTTGTTTTGATAGATCCCATCCAATCGTGTTTCCACGATTAGTGGTTTTTATGACAAATCTCTTAATGAACGCTAAATGCTAAAAGAATTTCTAATGAAAGAATTTCTTAATGCTTAATGTTGAAAGAATTCCAAATTTCAATTTTTGTGCTCAACAGATATATCGAGATGAAACGTTTAAATTAAATATTTGAAAATTTCCAAATTAAAACAAAATTAATTAGAAATCTACCACAGCTTGAAACCCTGAGAACTTCAATCACCAATCTATTCATATCAAATACAAAAATAACAGAAACATAATTATTTGTTTTTATAAGAAGTATCGTGACTCATTTATATAGTTTGAAGCACAAATCTACATGCATCTTTATTAGAGCTCAAATTTTTCTGGCGATTTTGGTCTTTATTCGAATATTTTAGGATGAATGGAGTAGGAAATATTAACAAAAAGCTCTCAACTGGCAGGGCTAGCCATTATAAACGTTCACCAAAATATTGAAGTAGACATCGACCGTGCAATAAATAGATATGACGGGAGTTGAAAGAAAGAAATAGACTTTCTTATAAAACTGTGAATTCTTTAATTTAAACAAAATATATCAAACTTCCAAAAGTGGATTGATTCGCTACGTTGTTATGAAAAGTAAAATTTTTGTTAGTAAATTTTTGAAATTTTGTCAAAGTTGACACTGTTTATTAAAACTCTATTAAAAAAAGTAATTAGTTAATGTTTGATTGCTTACACATAAAACCCTTGTTTTAAATGTATTCTATCTTTTTGTTCTATTTTTCTTGCTAAACCCCTACACGAACTAGTATTTAACTTTTAATACATCTTTTACAAATATATAAGTTGTATCTTAATCCTCATTTCCTACTCCTCATTACTATCATAATTATTAAGCGATGCCATAAAATTAGGCATCATGGTAAATGGGTTAACCTGTACAAATAGTCACAATGAATGAATGACCCCAAAAGATGGTTCAATACCGCTTTTTTTACAATACAAAGCTTAAATCACTCGGTTTAATGGTCAGAAGTGCAAAGGCAAAATATTATTCAGAAAATATCAAATATCACATTTTTTTATAGAGAATGGACAACTTTCCTTTAAAGCGGGATAGTTTTTATAACTTACTTTCTTTGTATCAATATTTTTACATCATTTTAATTTTAACAGATTTGTTAGAAATTTTCTCTCTCACCAGATCTTAGAATAATTTTATAACCCTTTCCACTACCAACCTGCGAAGCAGGTAGAGGTTCCCTTCAAATTGCTTGTATTTCTTCGAAAAAAATAAAAATAAAAATAAAAAACCATCAAAATACACTCTATTTGCTATCTATATTTAAAAAAGAATGAAAGTTCTCTTTACTCTAACTGTATTTTATGAACTGGTGCCACTACTTGGAACCAAACTAAAACAAAAACTGGCAAAATTGAAATCCATTTTATTCGATATCCCAGCGGTCAATTTTCTTTGTGGCGATTAAATAATGTTTAATAGGCTTTTCTGTTATGATAGTCGATATTTTGATAATTAGATAATCCGTATCAATTAAATCATTTTTCAACTCTGGAAAGTTTGAGTATTAGGCCTGAGGGAAATTTTCTAGCTTTTTCGTCGATACAGAAACCGCGGAAACTGATAAAAAACTCTGATAACTTGTCATTCTTGGTTCTTGAGGAGATGGGGCTGGAGATACTACCTCAAAAAGTGTGGTAGTACGTCAAAGTCTAGCATAATGGGTTTAGTAAGCAATGATCCTACCAATGCTGTATGGAAATATAAAATCATTAATATTATAATTCTATGATTTTGTTGTGAAATAATTTTATATAGATGTACATCCATTTTATCTATTGATATGATTGATTTTGATATTGATATTGATATGATATCTATTGATTTTGATATGATTATTGATTGTTTTTAAAACTACAGTTAGCAATTTACATCCCCCTGTTAGGTACATTTAAATTTCTTGGGTACTGTAATAAGCAAGCTACTGCCCTAAATTAGGACAAAAAATAATCTTCCCAACCTTAGGACCTCCCTTCAACCAAATTTCTTTAGTTGTTGTGTAATAGGAATTAATTTTTTACTCATGCAAATGTTCTCTTTGGCTGTTCTCCTTACGAGACTGCGAGGGGCAGGAAAAATCTTCAGGGACCCACCAAACAAAGGTACAAGAGTAGACGTTACACCATAGTTTTTTTGGTTGTTTAAATACCTAAGTTTCTATAGAAAAACCTTCAGCACCCTTCCCAGTAGGGAGCCCTCAAGACACCGGGCCCTAAAAGTCAGATTCAACGGGGCCCTAGTATCCAATTTCACCAGGACCCTAACATCCAATTCCACCGGGAGCCTAGCAACCAATTTCACCGGGCCCCTAGCAACCAATTCCAACGTGGGGCCTAGCAGGCAATTCAAACGGGGGCCCTAATATCCAATTCCACCGGGGGACCTAAAAATCAATTTAAACCAACCACTAGCATTCGGATCACCGGGGTCCTAGCAATCAATTTCAACAAGGGGAGCGCTATTCAAGTGGGGAAGCCCCGATCGTAACTGAGAATGATGTAAGCTCGCATGAAAAGCTAGAGGTCAGAGCCCGCCCGTCAAGTGGGGAACCCCCGGTTGTAACCGAGGACGATGCATTCTCGCGTGACTTGTTAGAGGTCACGGCCCGCTAGTCAAGCCGGAAACACCCGGTTGTAACTGAGGATGGCACAAACGAGGAGGTTACTTAATACTTTAAGATATTTTTTCTGGATTTCATTTTTCTGTCAAGGCATTTTTCTATTTCAAGGCATTTTTTTTCTCCGAAATTTCGCTTTCTTCAAGATCTTCTTCTTAATCCAGACCTTTTTTTAGAAATGTTTTCCTCAGGGAACATTTATATGCCAAAGATTTTTGTCCGCCTTAGTGTTCGAAAGAGGTTTCTCCCAACGGAATGGAGTATTATACAGCTTGACCAACAATCTATTCACAACATTTTGATCAAAGTCAGACGCATAGAAAGACAAAGACATACATAAAGACACATAAAAAGATGCCCAGTCGTACAGGTACGATAGGATAGAAACAAAAACATACACAAAATACATAGTCATACACACACACACACACGCAAAGAGAGACACAGAGATATGCAAACAGAAGCTCAATCACACAGACACGGTGAAAGAGAGACGAAAACACACACAAAAAACAGTCTCAAACACAAACACAAAAATACAGGCACAGAGACATGTAAACAGGAGCTCAGTCACACAAACACGGTGGAAGAGATACAAAATACAGACACACAAACACAAAGTCAGATACACATACACATAATGACAGGCACATAGACATGCAAACATACATTTAGTTACTTAGGCACGTTTGGAGAGAGACAAAAAACTATACACAAACATAAATTCAAACACTCAAACACACCAAGACAAGCACGGAAATATGGAAACAGACGCTTAGTCACACCGGTATGATGGGAGAGATAAAAAACATGCACACAAAACAAAAAGGACACTTGACCACAAAAATTACCAGCCTACTTCAGCGCGGGTACCCACAACAATCTAATAACTAACCCGGGTACCCGCAACCTGGCACCTGCTGTCAACCTGTTTGAACAGCTAGAATAATAATATGATTCATATTGATGTTTTATGCAAACTCGTATAGTTTTCAAGGATTCAGCCTTTTTCGTAAATACTGCTATCTTAGGTTAACCTAGCCTAGCCTCCAGACAGCAGGTCTGGTTAAATGTTATGCCATCGGTAGGTTAGGTTAAATGTTATGCCATCTACCCTAACCTAACCTTCCGTGTGTAGGTTAGGTTAATCTAACCTAGTAGCATATAAAAAAAGACTGAGTTCTTAAAAATGATTTAATTTACATGCAATAACCATATTAATCACATTGTTTTTGTAGCTGTTAAAACACGTCAGCTGCAGGTACCAGAGGTGTGACCTGTTGGTTGCAGGTAACCCACCTAGCTATATGTTTGTTGTGGGTATCCTTGCTGCGGGAGGCTGGTACTTTTAATTGCCAAACGTCCTTTGTGTTTTGTGTCTGTGTTTTTGTCTCTCTCCCATCGCGTCTTTATGACTGAGTGTCTGTTTGTATGTCTCTGTGCCTGCTTTGTGTTTGTGTGTCTTACTTTTGTTTTTGTGTATGGATTTTTGTTTCTCTCCCAACGTGCCTGTGCTACTGAGCGTCTGTTTGCATGTCTTTGTGCCTGTCTTTGCATGTTTATGTGTCTGACTTTGTGAATCTGACTCTTTTCCACTATGTCGGTGTGACTGAGCGTCTCTTTACATGCCCCTGTGCCTGTCTTTGTGTGATTGACTGGAATTTTTGTGTTTTTTTGTGTCTATCCCACTTTTCCTGGATGTCTGATTGTCTGTTTACATGTCTCTGTACCTCTCCTTGCGTGTTTGTGTGTCTGACTTCGTATTTTGTGTGTTTTTTTGTCTCTCTTCCATTGTGTCTGTGTGACCGAGCGTTTGCCTACATGTCTGTTTGTGTGTACTGACTGTGTGTTTTTGTATTTATATTTTGTCTCTCTCCCACTGTGCCTGTGTGACATAGTGTCTGTTTGCATGTCTCTTTGCCTGTCTTTGTGTGTTTATGTGTCTTACCATTTATTTTTTCTGTTCGTTTTTGTCTCTCTCCCACTGTGCCTGTGTGACTGATGGTCTGTTTGTATGTCTCTTCACCTACCTTTTTGTGTTTGACTAAATCTTTTGTGTGTTTTTAATTTTTATCTCTCTCCAACTGTGTCTGTGTCACTGAGCGTTTGTTTACATGTCTTTGTTGCTGTCTTTGTGTGTTTTTGTGTCTGACTTTGTGTTTTGTGTGTAGATTTTGTCTCTCTCCCACCGTGCCTGTGTGACTGAGCGTCTGTTTGCATGTCTCTACGCCTGTCTTTGTGTCTTTCTTTGTGTTTATATGTTTGTTTTTTGTCTCTCTTCCTCCTTGTTTGTGTGATTGTTTGAATATATCTATGCCTGACTTTGTGTGTTTGTGTGTCTGACGTTGTGTTTGTGTGTGTGTTTGTTATGTTTTTCCTACCATGCCTGTGTGACTGAGCGTCTGCTTGCATGTCTCTATGCCTGTTTGTTTTTGTTTCTGGGTCTGACTTTGTGTTTTTGTGTGTTATTCTAATCTCTGTCCCACCTTCCATGCGTGATTTGAGCGTTTGTTTACATGTCTTTGTGGCTGTCTTTGTGTGTTCGTGTGTCTGACTTTGTTTTCTTGTCTGTTCATTTTGTCTCTCTCCCACGGTGCCTATGTGACTGAGTATCTGTTAGCTGGTCTCTGTACCTGTGTATGCGTGTTTGTGTGTCTGACTTTGCGTTTTGTGTGTGTTTTTGTCTCTCCCACCAGGCCTGTGTGACTTAGTGTTTGTTTGCATGTCTCTGTACCTATCTTTTTGTGCAGCTGACTTTTTGTTCTTGTGGGTTTTTTTTGTCTCTCTCCCACCAAGGCTTTGTGACTGAGAGTCTGCTTTCTTGTCTCTGTGCCTGTATTCGTGTGGTCGTGTGTCTTATTTGTGTTTTTGTTTGTTCCACCATGCTTGTGTGACTGAACGCCTGTTTTCCGGTCCCTGTGACCGTCTGTGTGTGTTTGTGTATTAGACTTTTTTGTTTTCAGGTGTGTTTTTTGTCTCTTTCTCGCTGTACCTGTTTGACTTATCGCCTGTTTCCATGTCTCCCTGCCTGTTTTTGTGTGTTTGTGTGTCTGGCTCTGTGTGTTTATATATATTCTTCTCTCCTTTGTTTTTGGTCGCCCTCCTTGTAGCAGAAATTTTAAAATTTATAACCCATCTTGACCCGAAAGCAAAAAAATATCCCTTTTTTAATCGTTAGCACGTGCCATTTTCTAGCAAAAAACATTCTTTGTTGCTGGTTGCCCAACTTGTAGTAAGGATTTTAAAATTTATGACCCATCTTGAATCGAATGAAGAATTGTCTTTTTTTCTTCGTTAGTGCGTTTCATTTGCTAGCCAGAAAATGTTCCTTGTTCCTGGTTTCCCTCCTTTTAGTAGGACTTTTACATCTTATTACCCATATATGACTCTCTTTGTTCTTCATTTATGTTTTTCATTTGCTTACTTTCTTTATTCCTAGTTGCCCTCGTTCTAGTAGGAATTTTGAAATGTTTTATCCATCTTGAAAATGCAGAAGTTTCTCTTTTTTCTTCGTTTGTGTGCTTCATTTACTAGCGAGAAAACGCATTGTGAAGTTGACATCCCTCTTCTTATAATTAGTTCTATTGTAAGTAAAGAGGCTGCTGCTGCATAAAGCGTAATACTTAAGGCCCATTCAAAATTTTGTTTTGCTAATTACCTTACCTTAGACCTTAGTTCCTCCAGTGACTCCAGTGGCACACAGGGCGTCGGTGAGTAGCCTTCGATCTTCCCTCCTGGGTGCCGCTACGTATATGTTTTCCCGCTCTGGAATGAACACGCTGGAGGGCTCTTCTGTCACGTTCAAACGTCCTACAGAGCGTGTTTTTGGTCTTCCTTGGCGACGGGTGCCTTCTGGTTGCCAGTGGAGGAGTATTTTTGAAAGTCTGTGATCTGGCATGCGGATGGTGTGTCCAAGGTAGTGCCATCTACGTTGTCGTGCAACGGTTGCGATATCTAGCTGGCCAGTGCTTTTATGGTTCTCGTCGTTGCTGACACGGTCTCAACAAGTGATTTTAAAGATTCGACGAAGACAGTTATTCTCGAAGGCAGTAAGTCTTTTCTCCTGTTCCGCAATTAGCTTAAGGCCTTTAATGGCGTGACTTGGGACAGACAGTACAATGCTCTGGAACAACCTGAGTTTCAACTTCAGGGAGTATACGTTAGATTTTCAGACTGGTAGAAGTCTCTGAAATGATACATTGGCCAAGGCTATCCTGCTGTGCATTTTTTTTAGAGTCGCCACTGGAAGTAACTGAACTTCCTAAGTACTTGAAGTTGGTCACCTAATCGATGTCCGCTCCTCCTAGTTGGATTCCCATGGGTGAACTATTGATCGACATAGCTTTTGTCTTTGGGGCGTTGACGTGTAATCCGGGCTGTTCAGCTTTTTCTGCGAGTTTGCTTAGGAATTTCTAAAGCTTCAGCTTGCTGGCTTCCATGGCCCCAATATTGTTGGTGAAGTCGACGTCCTGAAGAAGTTTTCTGCAATTCGGATTCCATACCCATTTATTTGTCTTTCCACAACTAAACGTGGTCTGAAACTTAAATGAAGAGGAGAGGTTGCAGAACATAGTCTTGCCTGACACCAGACATCACCTTGAAGCCGTGTTTGCTACTGCCCGATGTTCCAACACAGTATTCCGTCTGTTCGCACGTAGCAATTATTAGACGGATTAGATTCTCGGGAATGCCGTAAAACTGCAATAATCTTCGCAAGGTTTGACGATCTGCTAAATCAAACACCTTTTCAGAGTCCACGAACAGTATATAGAAGCGCTGTCTCCATTCGTTAGATTCCACCAGATAGTAAAAATGAGGTCGGCAAAAGATCGTTTCGGGCAGAATACATGCTGTTCTTCACGTAAGTGAGTACTTACTTACTTGTACATGTAGCAGGACCAGAAGGGGACGCCTCACCCAACATCTAGAAGACTACGTATGGTTGACTCACAATTATCACGATCTTGTGCCAACTCTTCAGCAAACCGGAGCCAGCAGCTCTCCCACTTTCTACCAAATCTTCTATATCCGCCAACGGGGTTGAGGTTGTTTTTGGCAGTTGCCCATCAATTCTTTAATTGACCGCCAGACGCCTGCACCAGTCTGGCAAAGAGGCAGCTTGAAGTACTTGCTTTATGATGCGGTCATTGGGTCTTCTAAGCACATGACCAGGCCAAGGCAGTCTTCTCTGTTTGACAATCGTGGCGGCGGGTTTGATTTTATAGCAGTGGTGGCGCACATCAACATTTGAGATTCTGTCGGAGTACCGAATCTTCAGGATTTTTCGTAGACAGCAGTGGTCAAAGACTTCAAAATCATAGAGATGAAGCGCTTTCAGTGGCCAGGTTTCGACAGCATAAAAGAGGACAGATCTAACAGTCGCTTTATATACAGAAATTTTTGTCTTCATGCTGATCTCCTGCCGGTTCCACAAATTACGGCGGATTTGTGAGAAGAGGGCCTGGGATTTTGTTATTCTGTTCTGTACGTCAAGGTCCCAGCCTCCATTAGGGTCTATTACTGAGCCAAGATAGGTGAAACTATCGACTTCTTCCGACTCTTGTCCGTAAAGAACAAGCTGATAATCCGACTGTATATTTAAATCAATGACTTCAGTTTTGGCCGTGTTGATCATCATACCCAGTAGCTGAGAGAAATGTGCTATTTCTTTTAACATTGCTTGAGCAGTTGCTGGATCAGCAGCAAGAGCGTTGATGTCACACGCGTAGTCCACGTTTGACACATTAATGCCCAATCCCATAACAACACCATCAAAACTTGAGAGTGCCCTTTCTAGAATTCAAACTGTATAGTAGTTAAACAAAACAGGGGACAATATTTACCCCTGTTTCACACCATTTTCTACACTGAAGGGCTCAGCTTCTTCGCCCAATACTCTTACGATCGAGAATTATGATCAAGAACAGCTTGGAGTCTTCCTAATATTATTATCGTAAAGAGCTTCGCAGGGATCAAGAAAAGATTGATTCCTCTATAGTTGCCTCATTCTTTCGTCCCTCCTTTCTTGAATAGTTTGACTAAGGTTTCTGTTATCCAGTCTTTGGGGAGCTCTTCGGTCTGCCAGAGGAGCGAAAATAAGGATAGCTAGGTGAATAGAGTTCGACACAGGCTGAACTTGATAATTTCAGTGGAAATATGGTCTCTACCAAGTGCCTCCCGTTCTCAAGTTTGCTAGCTGCTGAGAGTAAATTGTCGTGCGGTCGACTTTTCACCACTGATGCAAAGACTGAAGAGAGGCTGGTCTGGTTTATAAGGCGGGAACAAATCTTGAAGAAAATAAAATCTCAAAGAAAGAAAATGCCCTGAAGCAAAAATGCCTTGAAAGATAAATGAAATCCTGAAGAAAAATTTCTTTAAGTATTGCGCAGCATCCACGTGTTTGCCGTCTTCAGTTACAACCAAAGGTTCCCTACTTGACTATCGGGCCCTGACCTCGAACAAGTCACGCAAGAATTTGCCATTGTCGGTTACAACCTGGAGTTCCCTACTTGACTGGTGGGCCCTGCCTTGTAACATGTCACGAGAAATTAAGTCACTCTCTGTTACAAGCGGGTGTTCCCCACTTCACTAGCGCCCCCCCCCCGCTTGAATTGGTTGCCAGGGCCCCAGTGAAATAGGATGATAGGGGCCGGTTTGAATTGGTTGCTAGGGTCCTGGTTGATTTGGATGCTAGGCCCTCGTTGGAATTGCCAATTAGGTCCCCGTCAGAATTGGTTGCTAAGGGGCCGAAGACATTGGTTGCTAGGGGCCTGGTGGGATTGGATGTTAGGGCCCCGGTGAAATTGGATATGAGGGCCTCGCTGGAGTCGACTGCTAGGGCCTAGTGTCTTGAAGGTTCCCCACTGGGGAGGGCGCTGAAGGTTTTTCCCTATACCCTTAGGCTTTTAAACAACGAAAACAAACAAAAAAAACTATGAAATAAACTTTATGTTTGCGCCTCGGGTTCCTGAAGGTTTTTTTCCTGGCCCTTGCGATTTTTTAAACATATAACAAAACAACCGCAAAAAATTCTAAAGAAAATATTTCCATAAGTAAACGAACAAGCCCTTATTGCGTAAAAGCCAAATGAATCATGATTTGGTGAGCCCTGAAGGTTATTTCTAGCCCTCGTGAGTTTTTAAGCATAACAACTAAAGAAATATTGAAGAAAATATATGCATAAATAAAGAAACAAGCCCCAATTACATAACAACCAAAGAAATTTTGAAGAGAAAATTTGCATATGTAAACAAACAATTCCTATTACGTAACAGGCATCTGCGTCTTGAAGAAGTTACTTTTAAAAAAAAGTGCCGGGACTTGGTTCCAAAGGGATAGAGTCTCCTTTAAGTAAATTGGGGCATCACTACTGACATATAAGCTTTTCAGAAGGGGTGGCTCTGAAAGAATTCAGAGGAGACTCATTTGATTGTAAATTTAAAATTCTGTTTTAAGAGTCAAAAGTTGTGATTGCAGACACTTAAATTCCCTCTTCCGACATATGTCAAAAAGGCACAGTTCTCCAAAACAGAACAACTAGAATACCTGATCTCATTTATCACTCTAAGTTAATCCTGAGATATGTTTTTAGATATTTTAGATATTTTATTTAGATATGTTTTAGACTTTTAGCAAGAGGCATACGCACAGTTTACTTTCATTTAGTTCGAACTTCCTTTAAATGTTACATGAAAGTTTCACCTTGATATCATTAGCCTAAGTAGTAGGAGTAATCCTAGTGGCAGCAGTAGTAGTAGTATATACCTAGTGGATTTTGGCTGGTTCAGCATCTCCCTCAACGTATCCTCTAAGCTTGAATTTGTACTTTAAGCCGTTCGTGAGCTTAAAGTACAGTATTGCTGATACAGACTTTTCACAACCTACATGCCCTTAGCATGTTTTGATTTAGTTCAAAACTCCCCTTAACATTCCCTGAAAACTTCACCTTAATATCTTTTGCCTTTTTGGATACTAAGGGTTGATCATAGCCCCCTCTCCCAATAACAATAACTCCAAAATCCCAACAACTCCCTACGTAAACCATGAGTAAATTGCGCATCTTATATCCCTTCCCCAAAGGGTTGTGGGGGGAGGGGTTGTCATCCCTTAGAAGCATAGTTATATGACCGTCAACTATGCTTAGCAAAATGACTGTTCCAATTTTTTATCGGAAATCTTTGGTGGAACAACAGTTAGGGGGGCAGCTTTCCCTTCAGCTTTTTTTTAATCTTGAAAGAAGCACTAGAGCTTTTTGTTTCAAATTAAATGGGCCACCTCCAAAATTCCTCCCCGTGGTTACCACGGAACAAAGAAACTTCTAGTGCCAAAGATGTAACATTTTCGGAACTTTCGATAGGAAAATAACTGTTCAAGGAAATATCTTATCAAAGTATGGCACATTTGTTTCTTTGATTCAAGAGAGGCACTTAGAGGGGAAAACCAGTTGTCTTTTCTAAATTTCGCAACACAACTTTTTATGTAAATACATTGAAAAATAAAAAATCCTCCTCAAAATTTGGAAAAAATGCCTTTTTTGTAAGTTAAGCAAGAAATTGAAGCCCTCTCTACCCTTATAACCTGTTATGAATTGGAAAGTATTTTCACTGTTGGAGCAGAAAAAAACACGCATTAAAAAATGTAAGCTGATTCGGGTGCAATTTAGTTTTACTTTTCTCGAACTATTTTGAATGACACTTCATTCTCACAACAAAAAAGTAAATATCCCGTAAAAAATTGGTCTTCATTCACCTTTTTTCTTTAAAAAATCCTCAAGAATGAGAAGGAATGAAAGAAATGAGGTGTATATGTATAGGGCGCACCTGGTCAAGATCTGCTGAGGTGTGCCTTTGTTTGTTTTTACTGTGTCATTGATTTAGATGTGACTTTAATGCAAAGTGGCTTGGTGGGAAAAAGTAATTAATACAGTGATCCCACTTTGCTTTTATTTGAATATACACATTTAAAAGGTATGGATTTAAAATGACAAAAATATACAGAAGAGAATGATTTATTCATTTGAAATATCCTATCAAACATATTATGTAGGAGGGGCTGTCGGAAGTAGAGGACTCCCCAGACAACTACATGAGTATCAGAGGAAGGAGATCCAATGAAATGGCTGTAAGGGATATGGAAGGAGGGAGGGAGGGCCACCGGGCGCAATCTAACCCCAAATCGTGAATTTTTCTGGCATTTACTAACCAATTCCAGGTCCAACGGGAACCAGAGAATGAGACAACAAGCGATACCATCAAATGGTCCCAGCCAACGACAGCCCCAAAATTGACGAGAAAAAGGCCCAAGCCATACAAATGAATTCGAAAAAAAAATAAAATGCCTCTATTTCAACGCTGACTCTCTCTTAAACAAAATGGAGGAAGCAAAGCAGGTTATCAAACTGGAAAATCCGGATATTGTGGCAATAGTAGAAGTTAAGCCAAAAAACTACAGATACTTACCTACTGTCACAGAGCTCAGTATCGAAGATTATTATCTGTATGAACAAAATCTGGAAAAGAATATAGGTAGAGGGATAGTCTGCTATTGTCGAAAAGGCATCAATGTGCATCCAATATCGAGGTCAACCGACACGATTGAGCCCAAAGAAAGTCTGTGGATCTGCATTAAGTCTAAAACGACCAGCGACACTGTTCTTTGGATCTGTTATCGTAGCCCCAACAACACTGACACATCCGACGAAGCTCTGTTCTCGCAAATAGCAGCATTCGCTAAGAACACCAACCAAAAGCTTGCTATTATCGGAGATTTCAATCTCCCTAAGATAGACTGGAATAGACGATACACCACAGAATCTACCGCAAGCTTGACGAGTAAATTCCTGGACGTTATTAACGAACACTTTCTGGAGCAGCTAATATCTGAGCCAACAAGGATGCGGGGATCTGACACACCAAGTATCCTCGACTTGTTACTGGTAAGCGATGGAGACCTGGTATCAGATATTAAGCAGTTGCCACCAATCGGTAAATCGGATCACTCGGTAATTGTGTTTAGCTTAGAAACGGAGGTTTTGAGGACACGTGTGGCACTGAAACGTAACTACTACAAGGGAGATTACGTTGCTATGAGAAGAGAGCTTTCGGATGTCAACTGGATTGAAGAATTCAGTGGGTCGGAGTCGTTAGACACCATTTACACAAGGTTCACTAAGATTGTAGCCTCAATGGAAGAACAATTTATTCCTATGCACAATAAATGCACCCGTGTTGCATTACCTAAAGCCAATATTGAACTGATTAAAGCAAAACAAAAAGCATGGAGAGACTACAAAAGTAATCGACTAAGTAACGACCGAGAGAAAACATTCAAGAGGCTCCGCAACAGGGTTCGAAAAGCAACAAGAAGAGAAGGAAAGCTTAGAGAACGTAAATTAGCTTTCTCCTTGAAAGAAAACCCAAAAAGTTTCTGGAGACACATGAACAGCAAAAGGAAAAACAAAGGTGGAGTCTCATCTCTTTACGATCCCGTGAAACAAAAGCTGGTACACGACCCCATGGACAATGCAAATTTTCTCAACAGCCAGTTCTCTTCTATTTTTCCTCAGGAACCTGAGAACGAAGACCACTTTAGCCGCGAGGAACCAATTCAGGGTATAAGCGAATTGATAAGACCGATAGAGATCAAACATAGCGATGTTCTAAAAAAACTCAGAGAACTTAACCCAAGCAAGTCCACAGGCCCAGACAATCTACATCCAAAACTGCTCAAAGAACTTGCAACGGTAATAACAGAGCCACTAGTCTACATTTACAGAAAGTCTCTTGAACTCGGTGAGCTTCCCACTATTTGGAAAAAAGCTATTGTCGTCCCAATATACAAAGGTGAGAAACGAGAAAACCCATCAAACTACAGACCGATAAGCCTCACTTGTATTACGTGTAAAGTACTTGAGTCTCTCATTGCAGACCACACCCTAGAACACTTAAAACGAGAAAAAATACTTACCAAAAAGCAGTTTGGTTTTCTTAAGGAACGATCTGCAGAGATCCAACTGCTTTGTGCCACAGATGATTGGAAGAAAAACATCAACAAGGGGTTCCTGATTGATCTCATATACTCGGATCTCAAGAAAGCCTTTGACAAAGTTCCCCATAAGCGTCTCGTCAAGAAGCTCAGGAAATACGGTCTCTCCTCATCCGGGTCCTCATTCAGTCTTCTTCAATGGATTACGGACTTCTTAACTGGCAGAAAGCAAGTTGTGTGCGTAGAAGGTTGTCTCAGCAATGCCGAAGAAGTTCTTAGCGGAGTACCCCAGGGGTCAATTCTCGGCCCCCTTCTGTTTAATCTCTACATCAACGACCTAGTTGAGGGCATCAAATCTGACATCCTTCTCTACGCGGATGACACAAAGCTCTATCGCGTCATCTCGTCATGTGAAGACATTCACCACCTGCAGGCGGATCTCCAACGAATCGATGACTGGATGAAGAAGTGGATCATGGAAATCAATACCCAGAAAAGTCATATCCTCACTCTGGGTCCACAAAACTTTTCCTCCTCATACTTTCTTGGTTCCGCTGCACTCACTCTTAGTAGAGAAGAAAGAGACCTAGGCATCTTAGTGGATTCTGAACTGAACTTCAGTAGCCACTATGAAGCTGTCGTCAAGAAGGCTTCCAAAGTTGCTGGTATGATCAGAAGAAACTTCTCGTGCGAGGACGACAAAATGCTTGCTACGCTCTATAAGTCCCTTGTCCGCACGATTCTTGAGTATGGACACTGTTCTACAAGACCATACTACAACAAGGACATAGATGCTCTCGAAAATGTTCAGAGGAGGATAACTAAATTCTCTCCCAGGTTACGCTTCCTTCCCTACGAAGAGCGGCTTAGAAAGCTTGAAATCCCAACCCTCGCCTATAGATTCCATCGTGGTGATCTTATTGAAATGTACAAGCTCTGCAATGGAGCCTATGATAACGTACCAGCCCAGAGAATCGTGCAGTTCAATAAAAATCATCTCCGAGGACATCAGTACAAAGTGAATATGGAACGTTTTTACAAGGACATGGGCCGATGGACTTTCGGCAACCGAGTTGTTCAGCATTGGAACAACTTACCAGAAAGAGTAATCTGCTCCAAAAATCTACGGACATTCAAGAAGGAAGTTGATGCATATTATTCAAGTGACATTTTCTCCTTATGCAAATTTAGAAGAAATGCAAATTAAGATTTTTGTTTTGTAGAGGCTTAACGGCCTGCCATCAAATTTGCGAATATATTTATTTATTTATCAAATATCCCGCTGAAAATACTAGAGAAAATTTTGGTTAATTGTTTTAATACATAAAACATTAAATGCAAGAAAAACTAATTTATCAGTGGCTAAGGCGAGCCTTATCTAGCCGCATCTATAAGTGATTTCCCGCCCGTTTTCTAAGATATTATTTATAGATTTAACATGGAACATCTATATTTTCACATTTAACATGGAACATCTAATGTTTTAATACATAAAACATTAAATGCAAGAAAAACTAATTTATCAGTGGCTAAGGCGAGCCTTATCTAGCCGCATCTATAAGTGATTTCCCGCCCGTTTTCTAAGATATTATTTATAGATTTAACATGGAACATCTATATTTTCACATTTAACATGGAACATCTAATGTTTTAATACATAAAACATTAAATGCAAGAAAAACTAATTTATCAGTGGCTAAGGCGAGCCTTATCTAGCCGCATCTATAAGTGATTTCCCGCCCGTTTTCTAAGATATTATTTATAGATTTAACATGGCTATCTGTATTTGCATATTAAAGATGGCACCCTTCTTCCAAACTAGAGTTTTTAATTTTTACTTCTAGAAGTAGAACTATAAAAGAAGATCCTAATAAAAATGTCGGTTACAGGTCACTTTAGACAGTTACAGAGCAACCAGTCTCAAGGATCACCTCGTAAGAACTTTTTGCGTTAATTGTGATTATCAAGTAAGGCCTAAGCTAGCCTAGTTCTAACCTAATTGTGTAAGAGCAATCTATCCTAGGGTGTACAGGCCTATGTATATTCAGGCTTTCTTCAAGTTTTGGAGAGGGGTTGACATAACATTTTCTTGGCAGTATGTATTATAGGTAAATATTTTCCTTTCTCATTTAGCCTAAAAGATGAACATACTACTCACTGCAGTGGTTGGAGATCTGTAGTTTTATGGCCTCTCTAGATTTTAAGAATTCATTTTTTAGTATTTTCATATATTTATTTCTAGTTATTATATATTTGCACATTAGGGGGGGGGGGGGGTAAAGCATAGCCTGTATTAGATACAGCAATGGTTAGTTTACATATTTAATATATGCTATGCTTTACCCCCACCCCCCTAATGTGCAAATATATAGCCCAAATTTGTTTCTAAACTATTACAGATTCACGATTTCAAATATCCAATCAATGAAAATGGAAATGATTGCAATCCTATGTGTATAAATACAAGAATATTTAGATTGGACTCACTGTACTCCATAATAGTGAGTTTGCAGTAGTTTTGCAAGAGAGAAAAGATGTTAAAAAAGTCAAAATGCACTATTAGCAATAGTTTCATGACCCTAAACAATTGTTCAGGTAGTACCAACATTGACTGATTGACTTTTGGCTATTTCAGTAAGGGGTTAGGTTAAGAAAATGAAACCTTCAGGGATGGGTCTACAGGCTAAAGTATGTTCCAGGATGGTATTATGTAGCATCCATCTCGACTCCTACTCCCTCTAGAGGGCCCTGAAATTTGCCTACATGGCAGGTCTACCTATTGAAATTTTGACAAAACAACATTTTACCTTAATTTTCAGTTACTAGTCACTTTTTCTCTGCATTTAGTTCTGAAAATGCAATTCCTGTTATTTGAGTAGAATTTTGAGCCATATAAGTGTTTTTTTTCAAAATTTAGGAAATTTATTTGCATATCTTTAAAACCTTACAGGCATAAAATGGAATTGAGCAAAGTTATGAAGCTGAAAACAATTTTGTTGTACTTCAATTAAGCAGTAGATCTATTTTGCAGGGTTTTACTTTTATAAGACACATATTTTTAAAGGTCATCAAAGGTCAGGGCTCTCTAGAGGGAGAAGGAGTAGAGTTAGTTGCTTCAAAATACCTTCCCAGGACATACTTTAGTCTGTAGATTCATCCCTGAAAGTTTCATTTTCCTAACCTAACCCATTTCCAAGATAGACAAAAGTCACTCAACCAGAATTTTACCTTTAGTATTTCCATTTAAAACAGCAATACAATTTTAGCTTAGCTTCTTTTGCTATCTTGGAATGGGGTTGTGTTAGGAAAATGAAACTTTCAGGGATGGGTCTACAGACTGAGGTATGTCCTCAGAAGGTGTTTCAAAGTATTGGTAAAATTTTATTTTAGCTAGTATTGGCTATTTTGGAAAAGGGAGGATAGGAAAATAAAACTTTCAGGGATAGGTCTAAATGCTAAAGTATGTCCTGGGAAGGTCTTTTGAAGTACCTACCTATACTCCTTCTCCTCTCTAGAGGGTCCTGAAATTTGCCTACATGACAGGACTATACCTATTGAAATTTTAACAAAACAAAATTTTACCTTAATTTTCAATTATCAGTTTCTTTTTCTTTGGCTTTAGTACTAAAAATATAATTCTGGTTTTTGAGTAGGGCTTAACTCCTATGCAAATGATAGTTTAAAAAATATTTTAATGCAACAAGTTTAGGTAAAACTCTAGTCAATTGAATTCTTGCTATCTTGGAAAGTTGATGGGCTAGAGAATTGAAACTTTCAGGGGTAGGCTTGGGTCTACAGAAAAAAGTATATCCTGGGAAAGTATTTTGAGGTCCCTAACTATACCCCCTCCTCCTCCTCTATATAATGCAGCTTTTTGTGCATTACATCTTATATTTTGGTCAAATTTGATCCTATATTACTATTAAAAGTGTAAATCCTTGCTTACCTTAGAAAAAGTTAACTTTTCACTGTTTTTAAGCTACTATATTCCATAATTAGAACACCAACATTGAAAGACAGCTTTTACCTGTTATGTTATAGTTAAGACTAGAATGTGGGCATTTAAACAAACCCTTGGCTCAAGTCCAGATAACAATTGTTTTGACATGTCTTATCTAAAGGCCTTTAAACAGGGGTAAATAAAGAAGAGATGGTTGAACTTAAGGGTTTCTCACTCAAAATTACAATTAGGTACAGGTTATCCTTAGTAATTCTTCTTGTAATTATTTATACAATATAATTTTCTTTTTATTTATTAACAGGTAGTTTGGTGTCTGTACACTACTTATTCTGCCCTTAATTTGATTGACAGTAACATGGAACAATTTGCCTGTACTAAAATCCAAAAAAGAAATCCTTAAGAAAAATATAATTCTTTTTCATCCTGTGAAGCTTGGCCCCCTGGTACTTTTAATTTAATTCATAACTTGGTAAATATTTTAATTTAATCCAGTAGCTTGACAGTGTTGTAGTTCAGATGTAAGGAGTTCAACATCACATCATAAAATCTGTATCTAAGGGTTTCCGTTCACTAGGCACATAATTCAGCAGTTCATATTTGATATAAGTCTGCTTGGGTATGACTATTAATTTATACAATTTGGTTTTATAGCAGTGTTATAGTTTCTGAGTTGTTGAACCTTTGTGTTAATCTATGGAAACTTCCAATATTTATTTATCAAAGAAGAGGCTTTTTTAATTTTTGCTTAATTGATGTAATATCAAATGTGATTATATGTGCTATATGTGATTACTATGGTGCTACAACAGGGCAGTTGCCCAAATAAATACTTCAACAATTTTGTTATTCAAGAAATAGTTTTTATAATATGGCAACCCTGCAATTATTCTGTTCTTGCTTAGTTAAATCATTTTTTCATCTCCTATCTGCTTTTCTGGTTTGTTTTTATTTATTCAGATTTATTGTGTGTTCAAGGGCATATGCAAGCTTTTGTTGGGGGGAGGAGGGATGAAAAAGTACTAAACAAAGGAACAATCTGTTTATATGTATTGTTACTTTTTACAAGTAAAAAAAATGTTTGGGGCGGGGATGAAACTTGGTAGCCAACCCCCTGTGTATGGTGTTTGCAGTTTCTATGTTATATGTGTGTTAATAACATCTATTTTTTAAATCATAACAGTGTAGAGAAAGTCCATTTGTTCAAGAAGGCTCAATAACGATTCTTGGAAACCTGAAGAGAGGTGAAACAGAAATCTGAGACCAGTGGCATCAATTACAGGAGGGACAAGGGAACCACCCCATACTCCTCTAGATTTTTTACATTTTCATTGAAAATGCCTTTATTTGTGTTTTCTTTGAAAAAGAACAACAAATTCCCTGCCCCCCCAGTATATTTTCAAAATGCATATTACACCCCTCTAAATTTTGTAATTTGACACCGTCTTAGATGGGACCTCTTGATTCAACAAACACAAAGAAGACTTATGAACAACTTACTGATTTGTTAGCAGTCTTTAACAATATTTCCGTCATTATAAATTTTTCACAAATATATTAAAAATAAGAATGCTAAAATGTTCTTTACAAATAGGATAAGTCTTGCTCATTTGAAATTTAATGTTACTTCTTTGTTTTCACTTGAATAATCTGTTTTTATGCCACTTGGTATTAACCAAGTGACATATAGTGATTGCAAATTTTGTTGGTCTGTCTGTCCCAGATTTACTAGTTTAGGCACTTCTAGATAAGCTAAGACAATGAAATTTGGCAGGCATATCAGGGACCAGACCAGATAAAATTAGAAATAGTCGTTTTCCCGAAATAGTCGTTTTCTTGGGTTGCAGTGCCTGTTGACAAACTTCAGCCAGTACGCTGTGCCCACCAGCGGTTAGCAAAGAGTTTTATACCTAGCTTTGTAAAAATATATAATAAAAGTCAGGAGGATTGATGTGTTTTGTTTTCTTTGTTTTTTATTTATTTTTTATTTTGTGTTGCTTTTTAATGTGACTATACCAAAGAAATTGGGCAGTGCCATGAAAATTTTGGTGAAAATAAAATCCTATCTATCTATCTATCTAAGATGCGTGATTGACGTAACTGGACTGGATCCACTCTCTTTGAGGGAGTTAAGGGGGGGGGTCCTGTGCTTTGGTGAGTTTGGTTCTTCTGGACACTCAAGGACAAGGAAAATTGGTACGCATGTCAGGGACCAGCACAAATTGACTTGATATGCGTTTTACCTGATTCAACCATCTGGAGGGCTGAAGGGAGAGGAAAAAATAGAAAAAATGAGGTATTTTAAACTTACAACTGGGTGATCAGATCTTAATGAAATTTGATATTTAGAAAAACCTCATGTCTCAGAGCTCTTATTTTAAATCCCGACTGACATTGAGCCTCTGATTTTCCTTTTAGATCAATCTTTTGATTCTTAGAATTTTGCTAGAGCTCATGCTATATGAGCTCTTGGCTGGTTTATTTGAGGGGGGTCGTCAATCTCTTTAAAATAGCAAAATCAGCATAGTATATGAATACCACCATTAGGGAGGTTTCATTTGATTCGACCAAAACAAATTCTTTAAGCAGAATGCAATGGAGAAAGGTTGTTTGTCTGTCTGGCACATATAGAAGGGTTTTTTTTTTAGTTATATGTCACCCTCTCAGAATTGTCCATACACATATTATATTAGTTTGGTTGACAAGGGTGCATCCAGGATTCTTTGTGGGGGGAGCTTCACAAAAAAAAACAACTTAAAAACATACATCACAAGTTTGTTCAAATGCATTTTTCTTACGTGTGAGGCCATATCCAAGGGGGGTGTTAGGGGTCTGACACACCCTCTCCCTCACCCCAATATGTCTCTCTGACTTGTAAAAGCTTAAAAAATGAATATAAACAAATTTGTGATGCAAGTTTTTTGTATAGCCTCTCCCGAAGAAATCCTTTTGTAACCCCCTCCCCCTGAGAAAAAAAATCATGGATACATTCCTTGTTATGTGTTTACAAGTCAGGCAAGAATTTCGGTGGGGGTTTATAACTTCTAACCCTACCCTGGATGTGGCCAATAATCACTTGAATCATTAGCAGCACAAATTGTCACTGTGTTTTGTCTTTAACTTGCTAAACATAAAAAATTCTGTTTTATCTGCATTTAAGTTCACTATTTTAGATCAAAGTAATATGAAGTAAGATCTAATAAATAAAGAGGATGTTAAACATAGAAATTTCACCATTAGAACCATAAACCCTTAAACATTTTCAATGATATTGTTAATAGAGACAATCGAGGGGTTATCCCCTCTCCCTGATGCACATTTGGAGCGCCGTGTTCCGGGGCACAGGGAACACTTCCATCATGCCTCTTTGTGCTGTGCATTGCATACGTTTGTCATGCGTGGTGCATGTCGCCTGGTGGACGGAATTTTCGAATTTAGGCAACCTTTTTGGAGAAAACATCTGGGGAGAAGTTAGTGAAATTGCCTTAGTCCTATTTTATTACTTAAAATCCTGGAAATATGTTTACCTTAAAGTGCCTGGGACATTTTTCTCCCTGGAGCCCTATTGAGTTTATTCATATATGAAAACTACGATTTTTTAATATTTTTCTTTTGACAGTTTTAAAATAATGAGGTTTTCTGTACACTGAGGCTGTTTTTAGGGGCAATTGCCCCAGAAGCAAAAATTTTAGGGGCGCAGAATTTCAAATAAATAATCTAACTTTTATAACCATTTTGTAATTTTTGAAATTTTACTCTATTAAAAAAAACTAAAGAGCACAGTTAATAAACAAAAATAATTAATAAATTAACAATTAGAAAATTAATAATTAATAAACTAAAAATAAATAACTAATTAAAACTGAAAATAACAATAATTAAATTAATAATTAAATACTAAACTAAAAAATAGTTAAAGCATAAATCATTAATCAATCAATAAATTGAAAATAATTTTGTCAATAAATGACAATTTTGTTAAAATTTGGCCTCAAAAATTTGTGGAAGGCAAGGGGGCCCTTATCAAGATTTTGCCCTGGCACAAGACAGGCTGGAATCTTCACTATTTGTACAGTACTGCAATTTCGTCAGCATTGTCAGGTTGAATCAGGGACTTAAATAAATAAAGGTAATTAGTTAAGTTTGAAAAATTTTTTAGTCTGTAAAAATTCAGACATTTACAATTTGTTGATTCCATTAGGTACCTATACTTTCGAAGAAAAACTACAACTTCTTAAGCTTTTCATATGTTTCTAGCTGATTTTTCACTGATACTTAGCTGATTTGTTTGATATTTAGCTGACTTTTTTGTTAAAATTGAATCCTCTATTTCTATTTTTAAAGATGTTTATGATTTTCCAATACATATTCCTAGTTTAACCTATTCCTGCAACTAGTGTTGTGACAAGTACTTTGAATTTGTACTTAAGTACTGATACTTAACTCCAAGTTGATACGGATGCTAAACATATCCAATTTGATATCAGTACTTAAGTACTGATACTTAACTCCAAGTTGATACTTGCTGATTTGTCACTGATACTTAGCTGATTTGTTTGATATTTAGCTGACTTTTTTGTTAAAATTGAATTCTCTATTTCTATTTTTCTATTTTTAAAGATGTTTATGATTTTCCAATACATATTCCTAGTTTAACCTATTCCTGCAACTAGTGTTGTGACAAGTACTTCAAATTTGTACTTAAGTATCAATTATTAAGTACCAGACCACAACTGTACTCAAGTAGTGCTTGAGTTTTAAGTACAGAACTTCTACTTTAGCAGTACTTCAAGTACTAATTAAGTTACTAATTAACTAATTACTAATTTTTTGGCTAAACAGCTTTCTCTTAGTTTTGATCAGACGATTATGAGAAAAAAGGGGTGGGGAAGGAGGCCTAGTTGCCCTCTAATTTTTCGGTTACTTAAAAAGGCAACTAGAAATTTTAATTTTTAACGAATGTTTTTACTAGTAAAAAATATATGTAACTTAAGAATTAACTTACGTAAGAAACTTTTATATTCTTATATTTTTATTATGTATAGCCTACGAGAGGGTTTGTACTCTCGTTAATACCTCGCTCTTTATACTAAATCGCAAGTTTTGTCCCAATTCTTTAAGAATGACCCCCGAATCAGAAGGGCCGTAGAATAAATAGTTGAAATTACTAAAAATACTTTGGCATAAAGAGCAAGGTATTTATCTCCTCCTAAATACCTCGCTCTTTATGCTAAAGTATTTTTAGAACCCCTCATATGCGTAATAATCTCTGTTCGTTTTAAGTTTCAATACTACTCCTTACTTTCACTTGAAAAATGTTTTCATGTTTATTTTTTCATTGCTTTTTTATAGTAATGCTAGAAAATTCCGCGCCCTTTTCATTGAATTTTCGTCCTCCATGACATATTCCTCCAAGGAAAGATCCTCCCACATAGCCCCCTCTCCTCAACCCCACCCCAAACCAAAAATATCCTCTTGAACGCCTGTACACTTCCTAATAACCATTACTGTATGTAAAAACTGGTCAAAGTTTGTAACTCTCAGCCCCTCCCCCAAGGACTGTGGGGGAGTAAGTCATTCCCAAAAACATAGGTATTACGGTTTTCGACTATGCGGAACAATATGGCTATCTCAAAATTTTGATCCCTTGACTTTGGGAAAAAATGAGCGTGGGAGGGGGCCTAGGTGCCCTCCAATATTTTTTGGTCACTTAAAAAGGACACTAGAACTTTTCATTTCCGTTAGAATGAGCCCTCTTGCGACATTCTAGGACCACTTGGTCGATATGATGACCCCTGGAAAAAAAAGAAAAAATAAACAAATAAACACGCACCCGTGATGTGTCTTCTGGCAAATAAATATGAAATTCCACATTTTTGTAGATAGGAGCTTGAAATTTTGCTACAGGGTTTTCTGATACGCCGAATGCGATGGTGTGATTTTCGTTCAGATTCTATGACTTTTAGGGGGTGTTTCCCCCTGTTTTCCAAAATAAGGCAAATTTTCTCAGACTCGTAACTTTTAATGACAAAAATTTAATTTGATGAAACTTGTATACTTAGAATCAGCATGAAAATTCGATTCTTTGATGTATCTTTTAGCATCAAAATTCCGTTTTTTAGAGTTTCGTTTACTATTGAGCCGGGTCGCTCCTTACTACATTTCGTTAGCACGAACTCTTTGATAGTTCATAAACATTATGGCCGTTGAATTAGATTAAAAAGCTTTGTGAGAGCAATAGAGACATTAGTTTAATGAGCAAGGGATTTAGGAAGGTGCATCCCCAGTCAAATATGGACTAATTTTTGTCTTTTTCAATGTTGTTCTGTACTTTAAGTTGAAAATCTTGTTTTTTAAAATTTTAATTTCTGATAATTAATTAGATTATGCCAGAAAATCTGACTTGTGATTTCTGGGAATATTTCTGGTCTATGCTATTATTATGAAAGTAAAGAATAACACTAAACCCCAAGAATGAGCAGAATTTATTCTATACAGGAGAAGGACTCTCCCTTCTTCATCCACACCTCCACCTCAAGGCCACAAAAACTTCGGAGTGTGCTCATTAGATCAGAAATTAAGAGTTTTAGTCCCTTCTTTTTAAAATCCAAGGGATTGGAGACCAACCAGCTGCGTGGGGGTGGTTTTTTCGGGATTGTGGTTCTTTGGGGGAAAATTTTCTGTGCGGGAGGGGGGGTGTTTTCCAGGGGATAAACGCCAGCCACTGAAAAAGGACAGATGTGTCAAACAAGGCATGTTCACTGCTGATAAAAACCCAGAAATTACAGTAAAATTAAATTTTGAAATGATGGGCTTTTCAGCAGCTGATATAATTATATATCAAGTAATCTTTACTGCTTTAGTTTAATCTTTTAAAAATTAAATTTTTAGTTTAATCTTTACTGCTGAAATATTGAAGGGAAAAAAAAAACTTTGACTGCATATAAAAATTTTGTGGTGAGTGTTATAAAATTAGGTGGATGCATTTTTAACAGTCGGTTCAGAATTTTCATTTATGTCAATTGTGCATCTGGTAAGAGAGAACAAAGCACAATCATGAAGTCCCTAGATCTGCCATTGACATGAACATATAATTATGTACAGATTAGCTGAAATAGGTGCTAACTAACTCAGCGCTGAGTACTTAGACATTTATGCTAAAACGCCAATAATTATCTTTAGTGCAAATCATTTAGGTAACATCATTAGTGTTAAGCAAATTATTTTCAAAAAAACCCGGCAATTATTCCTTCTTCAATGAGGTAGAATTTTGAGGTAATTTTTATCCATCTCCCTGCTTGTCTGATCAGAAGAAGAATCTTGACGATAACCAAAGATTTTGGAAATTCACTGATGTTGTTTTGTAGAAAAAATTTCATTTTCCGTCAATAGAAGTAACTTCTCAGGTATTTTTAGAAGTACTTTCATTAGATGGGCAATGATGACTTTGTTGGGTCACCTCTTTTAAAATATTCTAAATTTTCTTGCAACACCAGAATTATATGTACATAAAGTCTATAGGTTTTATCTGGCGTTTCCACATTTCTAGATAATTGCCAAAAACTGTTTGCTAAGCTGTTCTCAAAGGGAGAATCAGCAGGGTAATGCACATCAGGAGCACCAAAGTGTGATCGAGCATGCACTGTCCTGCTCATCATCCTTTGAGAATAGCTTGGCAAACAGTTCTGGCAATCCTCCAAGACTACCAACAAAACATGTTGGATGATAGAAAAAACCCTTCTCCCCCAAAAAAAGACAAAATTCAGAGACATTTTGCTCTTTTTCTCTTTCTCTCTCCTTTTTTCTCTCTCCTTCTCTCTGTCTCTCTTTTCTTTCTTCTCCACATTAGTTTACTAAGTTACCCTTAGTTACTGGTATTCACCAGTCTACTGAGTTACATAACTTAAGTTTTCAACTAGTAACCCAAAATCATTTATATTAATTTTTTAATTCTCTCTTTTTTTCAGAACGTTCTCGTGGTCCTGGCTCATCCGTAAGTACTGTCTTAAATTTTGTTGTTGTTTTTTTCTTTTAATTTTGATCACATCAAAAAATTTTCATTAATTTTACCACATTCTGTACTATTATGATTCAAAATTTATGGGTAACCAATGAGGTTGTCAAAAGCCAGCAGTGGTGTCAAGAGATTTTGGCCTCCCCCTCCCCTAAATTCCGAAAAAAAAATTGGTGTTCTCATTGAAACATGATTTTTGTTGGTTGTTTTATGAAAGATAATTGAAAAAATAACAAAATTGCCCCCATCGTAGATTTTTGAACATTAATTTTTGCCCCTCCCCTCCCATGTGAATTTACATCAGCTGTTACCAGTTTGTTCATTTCATTTTTTTGTGTTATATATTCTATCATAATTTTGCAATTTTCAGCTACCCACAAAAATTTATGTTTTACCTAATTTCCTCATTTTAATCGTTTTTTTTTTGTGTGTGTGTATTTACAACATTTTCAAACAAAAGTCAGAAATTACAAACATTTGAAAAGATTTTTAATTAATGCAGTCCATTTTTATTTTTGTAATCTTGCAAGTGGCTGATGCACTAAAAAACTTAATCAATATTGTTACCTTAGTAATTATTTCATTCAGACATTATGTTGGTAGTTACATCCGTTTGTCCACTTTGACAATGTGGATGGAAAATACGATGTATGGTATTGAAAAATTGATCGGAAAGATAGAGGAAGAGACAGAGAAAGGGAAAGAGTGAATATGTAAGAATTTATGTAGGCAGTAAAAACGTGTCTGTAGAATTATGTATACAGCAGAAGCTGTAAACTAATGAAGAGGAAATCTTTGTCCATGGTAACCAAAAATGGAGATGAAGTATATATGTTTTGGAGAAAACTGCTTAGAGGTATATCATCTGTTTGTCCATATAAAGTACCAGATGTAGTGCTGCAAGATGCCACAGACCTCTACCTTGTGAGTATAAATAGAAAGCTGAAATGGTTCTGATTTCAATTCAAGGGGGATGGGTATATTTAACGGACACTGCTCACCCAGATCAATGCATAATTTGTCTTGTAGTGGAATTGTTGATATATTTTCTTATGCCTATCATATATCTCCTTATTCTTGGAACTTAATCATTTTTAGAACCCGGTTGGTTTTAAAGCATTATGTGTGGAATTTTTAGCCAGTAAGAAGTAGGAAAAGTTAAATTGAACCTGATTGGCTTTCTTTTGGGAAATTTCAAGCCAGTAAAAAGTAACATAGTTTTTGTAAAAAGTAAAAAGTTTTGAGTCATAACCTTTTTTACAAGCACTCCATCTGTATCTCTTTTAAGAGGTATACGCTTATTAAAAGCTTGTTACAATACGTGATCCCTTAAAATTTTTATATATAAAAATGAAAACATATAAGAGTAAAATTTTATGAGTACGAGTAGAGCTAGAAAAGTGAAATAGTTTTAGTTGCAATTTAAGAGGGGCTGGCTATATGTAAGGAAAACTCAGTTGTCAGTTCGTTGATCAATAGTTCAAGAAGTATGTACAGAAATGCAACATTGGAAACTGCTTTACTGTGACATCACGGAAAATACTTTGAGAACAAGCTCTTAAGCGTTTTTTTTTTAGCTAAAACTAAATCAGTCAATTCTTTCACAATTTTTTGAGGGGAAAACGAGAAGGTGTGTGCCTTTTGGAGAATTTATTTTATTTAGCCTTCTTACTCTTGAAATCTTTTATTTTGTAATTTATACGAATTTTCTATTAATTTTTTATATGTCACAAAGTAAAAAAAAACTGCTCTGACATCAAAGCAGTAAAATTTAGGGATTTAAAAAAAGATAAAAAAAAAAGCCAAATAAAAGATAAAGATAAAAAAAAAGCTAAAAAAGATAAAAAAAAAGCCAAATAAAAGATAAAGATAAAAAAAAGCTAAAAAAGATATTTATATAAAAATTGACTGATTTTAGAGTTTGTCCCTGAACCGGCTCGCGTAGAGCTTAGAATCAAGGCAATTAAAGAAAGTCAGTTACCACTAATATTTAATAAATAGATTATAATCATTTTCTTTGTTCCAAGACAGGGATTTACGGACAATCGTCAGCAATTTTTATTGCTATAATGTTTTGAATGTAATTATTGAATGTAGTTTTCTACTTCAGCTATTGAGACAAATAAGCATTAGAACGAGGTCACTTACCCTTACTCACCTGTTCAATCATCTAGGATAAAACAGTATAACCAGACAGAAGTGTCCGTATCCATGCAAGATTATCATTAGTAAATGTAAGCCATCGTAAAGCTACAACCAAAACACCTCAAATCTAATGAAATATTCCCAAGTTATCACCTCCGAACAGAACTCTTCAGAGAATAGAAATTTGCCTAAATGGGTTTTGGTGCATTAAATTCCTTGCCCAGGCTTAGTGGACGGCCTACTATAAGCTCTTTACGGTATCCCTGTGCTCGGTGCCACTTGGGAATGAATGTCAGTTTGTAAAATTATCTATAAATATATTCATACCACATGAGATCAGAGCTGAGATTTGATGCTGAATACTACTAAAACCATCCAACAGTTCAAAGGATGGAAATTCAATTCACCCCGCCTTTTTTTGTTATCCCGTTTGTTTGCACTTTCAATTTGGGTACATGAAACTTCTATAAACAATTTCCATACCTCTCATCATGGAAAGTGAACTTGATTCCAAGAATCGGTTCAACATAGCCTAAAATTAAACCCCATCCAAATAAAAGCTTACCTTGTATTTTGAAATAAACTGCTTTATTGATTTCTGGAACCAATTATAAAAAAAAGAATTACACTAAAATATTCTTCAATATTTCTTTAAAACTTTTAATGTATGTATTAAAAGATATATTAAAATATCTGTTAATATATCTTTTAAACCAATCCAAATAAAAGCTTCCCTTGTGTTTTGAAATAAACTGCTCTATTGATTTCTGGAACCATTTATAAAAAAAGAAGAATTACACTGAAATATCCTTCAATATTTCTTAAAAACTTTTAATATATCTATTAAAAGATATATTAAAGTATTTATTAATATATCTTTTAACCCTATCCAAATAAAAGCTCACCTTGTGTTTTGAAATAAACTACTTTATTGATTTTTGGAACCAATTATAAAAAAAGAAGAATTACATTGAAATATTCTTCAATATTTCTTTAAAACTTTTAATATATCTATTAAAAGATATATTAAAATATTTATATCTATTAACCCCATCCAAATAAAAGCTTACCTTGTATTTTGAAATAAACTGCTTTATTGATTTCTGGAACCAATTATAAAAAAAAGAAGAATTACGCTAAAATATTCTTCAATATTTCTTTAAAACTTTTAATGTATGTATTAAAAGATATATTAAAATATCTATATCTATTAACCCCATCTAAATAAAAGCTTACCTTGTGTTTTGAAATAAACTGCTTTATTGATTTCTGGAACCAATTATAAAAAAAGAAGAATTACATTGAAATATCCGTCAATATTTCTTTAAAACTTTTAATAAATCTATTAAAAGATGTATTAAAATATCTATTAATATATCTATTAACCCCATCCAAATAAAGCTTACCTTGTGTTTTGAAATAAATTGCTGCATTGATTTCTGGAACCAATTATATATAAAAAGAAGAATTGCACTGAAATATTCTTCAATATTTCTTTAAAACTTTTAATATATCTATTAAAAGATATATTAAAATATCTATTAATATATCTATTAACCCCATCCAAATAATAAAAAAGAAGAATTACACTGAAATATTCTTCAATATTTCTTAAAACTTTTAATATATCTATTAAAAGATCTATTAAAATATCTATTAATATATCTATTAACCCCATCCAAATAAAAGCTTACCTTGTGTTTTATAAATAAACTACTTTATTGATTTCTGGAACCAGTTATAAAAAAAGAAGAAATACACTGAAATATTCTTCAATATTTCTTTAAAACTTTTAATATATCTACCTAAAAGTTCTTTATACTGAAAACTAAATTTCTTAAATTGCCAAGTTATTTTGTTTGGAGAAAAACCTCTTAAGATCAATTTATGGCTCAGAATTTGAAATTTATAATAAAATCCGTAAGTTTACTGCAAATTGTAGAAGCAGTGCTGCATGAAGTATTTTAGGAATTTGACATTTTTTCTTGTTCCTTTTCTTTCTTTTCTTATTTTCTGGCACACTTGTTTCCATATCGTTCTAATTTTAGAAAGCTGCCAATGAAAATCCTTTTGGATCAATGCCACATGGCCACCCACAGTTCACTCCCCAGAAAGTTACTGCAAAGTCATTGGCTGTAAGTAAAGCAATTTTCTCCAAATTATTAGTCTATATCGTGATTTCAAGCCAGTTTCATGGTACAACTTAATTAAGAGCTATTACTCTGTACTGATGCAAATTAGTTATTTATAATTAAAACTTATTACGGGCCATGTTTACGAGCCTGTAATCTATATCATGATTTAAAACAAGATTTATTTGTGCAACTTAATTAAGAGCTATTGGTTTATATTCAGCTGTTCAGCTCTTATGAGGATTCCTAATTGCTGAGGAACGGTAATAAGGGCCCTTCGTTTTCGGGTGCCAGCGTAAACAAGGTAAATAGTGCCAATGATGTTAAATTAGGGCGCTATTCTACAATTGAAGTACCAAGGGCAGTGAAAGTCAAATCTGATTGTTTGAATTGATGGTGTAAACTTACACAGCCTTGTATATTGTAAGAAATTAGAAAAAAACGAGAATTCAACTTTTAAAGGAAAAGTTCTCCATGTGTAGTTATACAGTTTTCGGCAGTAGCGGGCGTCACATTAAAAAAAGAAAAGAGGTGAAAAGTTAGAAAAAAAGATATTAACAACCTATATCTTTTCTTTTAAAGGTATTGTTGTTTTTAAATTGTTCTTACTTAGTTTTCGTCATTTAAAACTTCCAGTTCCCTGAAAACTTTCTGGTTTTGAAACAACCAAAAGTAAAATCTTAGAAAATCGTGGTTTTCAGGTAAGAATAGACCTGACAATTTCAGCTAGGTCTATTTTAAGGGACGAGAAAATATTCTGATTTGATATCTTACTATAAAACCACAATTTTTTGTTTTCTTATTTATCTTAGCTTAGGAAAAAATTCCGATTACAGGCTCAGGGGGATTGTTGGGCAAGAAGGTGTTGTTTCTTCTAATCATTTAATATCTACTAATTAGTCATATATATATTTATAAGGAGGCCTAAAAAGGGAGAAAAAACTCATGATCTGATCTAGTCGTCTTGTAGAAGAAATAAAACTTTTTCGAATGCTGACCAATGATCTCTGTGGCGAAGGTTCCGATCTTCTGATTCTCTACCTTCGGTCGGGATGGTAGTGCGTGGTTGAGGGCAAATCATCTGATGCTGTCTGTGTTTTCCCCCTAGATTTTTCCAGGCCATTTAGAACTGGTTTCGTTGTTTGATTTTTAGGTTTTTGAGGTTAAGGGATCATGGCTTGGTGCCCTATCGGAGTAAGGGAAATGTTAAAATGTGTGTAATCGAGTGGAAGTTAGAAGAATGCCAAACATCAGATAAGAGATATAAGGTTTTTTTTTCAATAAAAAGACAAAAGTTATGAAACAAACAATGCGCTTATTCCCGCAATGGCCTGTAAAGTAGGGGGAAGTGCACACTTTTTAAACATTAAATAATAAATAGTAAATAAATAGAGAGAGAGGTGAATATATCCTTACTGTCAACCAACTGTTATCTGACAGTATCACTTCTCTAAGCGTTTTTGGGGGAGGTACTCATCTGCAAATCACAGTATAAGTACATATGCACAGTAGCGAATTTTTTTTTTTTAATGACAAACATCATACCGCGCTGACTGGGAAGTTCCCAGCACGTCACAGCAATAGTATTGCTTCTTGGCATTCAGTCAAATCACAGCATATTCAATGCGCTAAACATTTGTCACTACGCGTATGTGAAGAGGCGGAGTCATGAAGAGAGATCTTGACTGATATGTGCCAAAAATCTTTAAGGGATAGTATAGTACTTTTCGCTACTGCTCATATTTACTTATACTCTGTACGCAAATATATATAAAACGTACTTCTGTATTCGTCCGCTACTAATATGTGAATGAAAATATCTCACTTGGAGGACGCTATCACGCAGAAGGGAGGAGCGTCGTTCATCTAATCAAGTTGTAAGTTACTCAAAAGTTGATCTGCTTAATTAATGACAATATATAGTAATAATAATAATTTATTTCTTACCCTCAAAAACCCTATAAAAGTATTAAAGTATGGAGTAAAAACAATAAAATACACACAAAAAATGCAAAACATACAAAAAAAGAAAAATAATGACTATAGAAAATGTTTTGCATTAAATAAACACAAAAAATTAAATAAATATAAACTAAAATAAACTAAAAAAAAATCAAATACAAAGAAGAAATGAAATTCACGAAAAAAGAAGAAAAAAAAGTCAACCAACGAAAGATAACTATAGAAAAAATATTTAAAAGATGATTATGTGGAGAAAGCCCATCAAGAGCAGCACCTGAGAGCTTCCTGTGTAGCTTTTCCAACACAGGTTCACCATATTTATCAATTAGAATCCGGTTGCATGTCTAAGGAGGAATGAAAAGGAGAAACCTACAGTACCTGAAATAACTACTCCCGATTCTTTTTAAATCAATTTTTCTCAGGATGGGGTACTGAGATATGAAGTGAGGTTACCTATTAAATTCACGAGTAACCCTCAGAACCAGACTGTCTTTTGGTGACTAGGGGTTTAAAAATAATTGGTAAACAGATGCAACTGTGCTCCTACGCAGTGGGATTGAAGACATCCCAAAATCAAAAGCTTGTCCAAAGAACTCATACTTAGTAACTGGGCCTAAAGATTTACTTAGTTTGTTTTCAATTTTACGTTTATGAAAAAAAAAAATCAAATATGAAAAAATCAAATCAAATATGAAAAAGAAAATCAGATATGAAAAAAAAAAATCAAAAATCAAAAAAATTTATGAAAAAAAAAATCAAAAGCTTGTCCAAAGAACTCATACTTAGTAACTGGGCCTAAAGATTTACTTAGTTTGTTTTCAATTTTACGTTTATGAAAAAAAAAAATCTATTTCGTCCCAAAGGTATGGACCTATTTAGAATGTTTACAGAACCCATACCCTGAAGAAAGATGATAAGAGGTTTTACAAGAAATATTTATCTCTTGAAAATGGTGTTCTTATTTCATATTCGCGTCTAATTTAACAGATTTGTTTTTCAAATTTGTATGGACTATCTCATCTACATGAAACTCTGTTAGTATTAGTTAACTGTTTGTCAAGGCATAGACGCCAGGTGGTAACTAGGTGGTTAATCTTTAGCTCCTCCCCTTCCAGGAACGTTCAAATTATGTAGATTACCTCATTTCTGTACATATCTTTGCATGTCTGTTAACAGTAGTTTTCCTTGGAAAATTGGGCTTAAAAACTCTTGAAACCCCAGACTCCGTGATAAACTTCTTCGCTTGGGTATGAGAAGTATAGCAGGCTGGTAAAATAATAATAGTGAATCAGACTCTGAAGGTGAGTTTGAAAAATGTTTCAGGGCTGCATCTAACCCTTAAACCAGCCAGGACTGACTATATCATAAGGAGATGTAACCATCTAAATTGTTAAAACGATGCAAGATTTAACAAATGAATAAACTAATTTCAAAGTCCCTTGGGGAGAAATTGATTCAATTTTCAAAGTATACCTAGCTTCTGAGGTATTCTTAACCTAGTGAGACTGTATTCCCTAGATACTTATTATTATATCTTCCTGTATCTTCTTAATCTCCCACCTTGGGTCAGTAATTCCATAGTAACCACAAAATATGGTTACTATATAATATATCCTCTTACCGCTGTCACTGAAGGGCAAATTAAATTTAAAATTCACTCGATCTGAACCATGATTTTTACGTGTTATTTTCTTAAAGTGTAATTTGTTGTGCTAAGTCTAATTCAAGTGTATTTTAAATGTTGTGTGTAATTATCTGTGTTAATTAGCTGTGTAATTTATCTGTGTTTTTAGTTGATTCGCTAGATCTTCCTTTTTCTTGTTATGCATATTGTGTTGTATTTCATTATGTTTCATTTTCTTCTTTTTTCTTCATTTATTATTACTTCTTTTGTAATTCTTCTTACAAACGAGAAATAAATTTAATTCATTCATTCATATATATATATATATATATATATATATATATATATATATATATATATATATATATATATATGATAATAAATAGTTTATCGACATAAGGTCTAAAAAGCACAAGTTTGTCATAAAAGTTAAGAAAATATAGAAAGCCTGGGTAACATACTGATCTGACTACCTTCCTACCTTGATTTTATCATAACTTTTTCTTCCAAAGAATTCTGGTGTGACGTCAACTTTAAAGCCACCAAAGCCTCCTGAGAAGCCTCTTCAGCCGTATATGAGATACAGTCGCAAAGTTTGGGAGGAAGTGAAAGCCAAACAATCTGGTCTGAAACTATGGGAAATTGGCAAAGTCATTGGACAAATGTGGCGTGAATTGAGCGATGCTGAAAAGCAGGAATTTTTTGATGATTATGAAAATGAAAAGGTAAAGTCTTTTAAATCGTGTTTTGTTTTACTTTCTTTGTTTTGTTTTTGCAATGCAACCGCATAAATCTTCTAATGTACTTAACTTTTTTTTTAGCTGATCAATAGAAGTTTATAGCATTGTTTTTTTGAATAAAATTACCTACCTTCTTACCTAACTAACATGTCACAAGGTACTTAAAAACATTATTGGGTACTTATCTGTTATAGCGCCTATGATAAGATCTTCATCTAAGTAGAACGTGTTTCTCTAAACGCTAAATTTCAGCTGGATGGGGGCAAAATTTTATCTGGGGAGGGCAGTTGCCCCACAGCTCCTTAGCAAATTGTTCAACAAGCTGTTTATTATCAACAGTTTTTATCAAGATAATTTTAGTGGTATTTATTTAGAACTACTCCCCAATAAAAAAAATGACAGTAGTACTTTTGCAGTTATTTACATGCCCAATAACTTTCTATTGATTACTGCAAGCATTTAAATTGATAATCTGCATGCCTGTATGTCTTGATAATACCCATATTGGTGCTTACCTGTTATAGCGCCTATGTTAAGTTTTTCATCTAAGTAGAAGCTGTTTTTCAAACTAATCCTCATGAAATATGAAGGAATATGGTGAAAATACAATACTTAAGAGACAAATTTGGGCTATATGTTTGCACATGAGGGGGGTTGGCGGTAAGGTATAACAAGTCTGCATGCAAAATGTGTTAGGTACAACTATTCTGCGTAGTATGAAATAAGATCTATTTTCTATCGTCACACTATCCAAATACTTTAGACCCCCCCCCCTAATGTGAATATATATCACAAATTATATATGCCATCTATTCTATCACTTGTCTTTGGCTTGTCTCACGCTAAGCCAAAAGAAATTAACAAAAAAATAGGTTCTAAAGTGCGTCAATGGATGAAGAAAACATAGGCGCTATAACAGATAAGTACCAATTGTTGGTCCCAATTTGAAAACTACTAAACTTTCTGACTGGAAAGTGAAAATAGAATGTAAATATTCGGTGCTTTGTAAACCGAATATTTTCTAGCCGAAATCTTCATTTGAGAAGTTTTAATCGATGACGATAACATTAACTTTTCTTAGTATTGTTATGATATATTTTACAGTGAAATATAATTTCTAAGATTAAAATCTGGCATTATTGTTAATATTGTAATTATGACTGTCTAGAAGGTAGAGAAACCTGTTACGTTTTGAAAATGATTGAATTGATTTCGACTGTTTTCAGTTTAGAATACGAACTAAAGCTAAGTACTTTTTAAACAAATATTTTGGTACCATAATATGCATACTAAGCTTGCGCTAAAAGCTGTGGAAAAAATACATTCTTTGTGAGACTAAAAAATAATTTAGCACCTTGACTGATGGATTGAGTGCTGGCTTTCTTTTTTTTTTTTTTTTTTTTTAATTCCAATACTTTAGTTTACAGCCATGTAATATTGCTCGATTGAAATATTATTTATTACTCTCTAACTATATATGTGTCCATCATTCGTCCTAACGAGAAATAAAAATGTCAAACTACATTATATACTGCTAAATTTGAAATTCTTTTTTTTTTTCAAATTTGTCAGCATTGTAATGTGTATGCTAGCTTGTGTACAAAATTCTAAGAAAGGATGAAAAAGGATATTCTCCTTGAGGCTAAACGTATGCATCGCCTTGACTGAAGGACTGGGTGCTGGCTTTCTATTGCTTCTTTTAAAATTGTATTATTTCAATTTATTGCAGTGAAGTATTGCCTAATTGAAGTTTTATTTAGTACACTATAAAAAGTCAAAACTTTCTGGAACAGCAAGTACAAAATTAGACCTCTTACTGTACCAAAGGTATCAAAATAAAACACGCAAAACTAGACCGTCCCTAGGTCTATTCATATATGAAAAGTACGATTTTTAAGGCTTTTCTTGTTAGTCGTTTTAAAATAACGAATTTTGTATTCCAATATCACACTTCCTTTCGTATTGCTAGATTGCACCGTGAAAATAAATTAGCAAAACCAATTAGTAATATCATATTTCCTTTACTAGTGCTAAATTGTACCTAGAATATAAATAAACAAGACCAATTAGTAATATCACATTTCCTTTATTAGTGCTAGATTGCACCGTGAAAATAAATTAGCAAAACCAATTAGTAATATCATATTTCCTTTACTAGTGCTAAATTGTACCTAGAATATAAATAAACAAAACCAATTAGTAATATCACATTTCCTTTATTAGTGCTAGATTGCACCGTGAAAATAAATTAGCAAAACCAATTAGTAATATCATATTTCCTTTACTAGTGCTAAATTGTACCTAGAATATAAATAAACAAAACCAATTAGTAATATCACATTTCCTTTATTAGTGCTAGATTGCACCGTGAAAATAAATTAGCAAAACCAAGTTATGAGATCACAATTCCTTTCGTATTGCTAAATTGCACCGCAAAAATAAATAAGTAGTACCAATTAGTAATATCACATTTCCTTTATTAGTGCTAGATTGCACCGTGAAAATAAATTAGCAAAACCAAGTTATAACATCACAATTCCTTTAGTATTGCTAAATTGCACCGTAAAAATAAATAAGTAGTACCAATTAGTAATATCAAATTTCCTTTAGTAGTGCTAGATTGCACCGTGAAAATAAATTAGCAAAACCAAGTTATAACATCACAATTCTTTTCGTATTGCTAAATTGCACCGTAAAAATAAATAAGTAGTACCAGTTAGTAATATCACATTTCCTTTAGTAGTGCTAGATTGCACCGTGAAAATAAATTAGCAAAACCAAGTTATAACATCACAATTCCTTTCGTATTGCTAAATTGCACCGTAAAAATAAATAAGTAGTACCAGTTAGTAATATCACATTTCCTTTAGTAGTGCTAGATTGCACCGTGAAAATAAATTAGCAAAACCAAGTTATAACATCACAATTCCATTCGTATTGCTAAATTGCACCGTAAAAATAAATAAGTAGTACCAATTAGTAATATCACATTTCCTTTAGTAGTGCTAGATTACACCATGAAAATAAACTAGCAAAACCCATTAGTAATATCACATTTCCTTTACTAGTGCTAGAGTGCATCGTAAAAATAAATTAGCCGTACCAGTTAGTAATATCACATTTCCTTTAGTAGTGCTAGATTGAAAATAAATTTTCACACCGCAAAAATAAATTAGTAATATAATATTCCTTTAGTAGTCCTAGATTACTCCGTACAAATAAATAAGCAATGCCAATTAGTAAAATTTGACTACGCCTTTTGTCCGTAAAAATTTAAACAGAACCATTTTAGGCTGTTTCATGACATATGTTTTTAGCTCAGTTTTTGCTGATTCTTTACCCGTATTTCTTTTCTTCCCTTTTTCATTTAGCGTCTGCTACAACCAAAAACGTCCGCTGAAAAGTACATAAATTATAATCTTTAAACAAGAAAAATTTATTTTACTAAAAAACTTATATTTCACCTAAATATCAGCAATTAAATAAGAAGAAATTATATATATCAGAAAAAAATATAGGTTCCAATTCAGTTAAATAATAACCAGTTTGATGTTTCCATTCAGAACAGAATTTCGCTGTGGAAAAAAGCAAATTATAATTTCCCCCAAAATCAAATAATAATTCCAATCAAAATAAAAACATAAAAAATAAAGACATCCGAACACCCCCTTCCCCCTCCTAGACTCATAATATGTTTCCTCATTCTTGAAAATCACGATTTTTAAGATTTTCTTTTGATGTTTCAAAGTTGCGACGTTTTTAGGGCCGCACCACGTCATCGTTGCTACTTTAAACCGTAAAAAAAAAACAACTAAGTGCTTAAATTTGATACTTCCTCCATACCTGCTGAAATTAATATACATTTAAATTTGTTCACTTTTTTCAAATATCTTAATCAAAAATGTATTTTTAAACGTTTTCGTCACAAAGAAAATCTTTTTTATTTGAGAAATCTTGCAAAAAAGTTGTTATCGCTTTGGTTCACTTTATACCTACGAATCTTTTTTCATATTTCTTTTTAAAATGAAACTGACCAATAACAAAACACCCCCGAACATGAGGGACCCTAACCTACAACACCAATTACGTTATCCATGTACCCAAGCTCCATTTGCAAAAGTTTAGTGAAACATGGGAGAAGTAAATACCGCACTAGTAAAATCAATATTTTTAGGCTACAACCAAAAACTGATAAATGCATTCGGAGTTCTTTTCAATTAAGAATTGTATTCTCATTATTTCATAAATTTTAAGGTGTATGCTGTTGACTGAATTTCCACTAAACCCATACAAACAGCCATATTCATTTTCAATAACCGTGGTACTTTATGTTTTTGTTCGGTGGAATATTTTAAAGCTTTTTTTGTTTTTTTTCTGTAAATGGAAATGTAGTATTTTTTTTGTAAATGCAATAGTATCTTAAAAATCAATGTATTTTTGTGGTCTTGTGTGGTTTGCTTTCTAATTTCCGTAATTTTAAGATTTTCCATACACTAGAAGTTTTAAACAGTTTCTTAGAAACTATTTTTATACGCCCTAAGCCATGTCGCTTAATAGTTTTTTCTTGACAAAACTTGAGAACAAACAAAAGTACTTTTTTGAAACCTAATAAAAAAAAAATCACAAGGAGAAAACACCCAGGCAAAATCTAATCAAACCATGACTTCCTGCTATCATCGACCTTGAAATTCTATTAAAATAACAGATTTCCTGTCATGTTGACACAATTTAAAAAACTGTGCCATATAAAAATCGCTGACACAATAGATGGCATTAATCTTTCAGCTGTTTTAACTTTTATCAATGCTGCGAGGCTGGGTTTGGAGTTAGAAGTAACAGTGAAAGATGTTTTACATCAAATCCGATGGGGTGCTTAATATAAACGATTGAGTAATCGATTTTTTCTTCTTCTTGTGCCTTTCTTTGTTTTTTTTTCTTCCTCTACTTCGTCTTATCATGTTACGCGAATGATGAGTGTCCAATAAATAAATAAAGAATTATGACTAATATAAATAAATAATAAATAAATAACTTAATATAAGCGATTGAGTAATAACTACAAAATAAACTAGAAATAGTGGAAAACTTTTTTTTTTAATACTCGATTTAAGTGGTCTGTGATTCTAAATGACTCATGCATAGATAACATATAACATTTTCTTTGTTTTGGATTGGATCGTTGAAAGATTTTAATTTAGAAGATTTAGATTCGATTTTTTTTTACCTTTTTGGGCTGACCAGAAATCGAAATGCGTTAGATTTTGACAAATACCACTAACGGCAACGCTGGCTCTACTAGATCATTTGCAAATCAAGATGGTTTGTAGTTTCTATCAGGCGAAATTTTTCATCCTCTTTTGTCAAAATTCAGTTTCACTTCCAATATTTTATGTGTATATTGATTATTTTTACTTTTTTAACTTTGGTTTCAGGCGGAATATGCCGAGGCTATGAAGGCGTACCAAAATTCGCCAGCCTACCAAGCTTGGCTTATCGCCAAAAATAAGAAAGGTATTGCTATGAATTGGGTGATGAGCATGCTTTTGTCATTTGCTTTTCATTATATCTTTAAAGTTATGAAAGGCCTTGGATTTTTTTTTCATTTTTATTCTTATAAGTATTTTGGCTGCGCTTAAAATTACAATGTGAAATATTAGTTGTCTTTGTACTTTGTTATTAACTCCTTTGGGCGTTGACTGGTATTTTTGCTTTTCTGGTTTTCAGAAAGATAGAAGGATGGGAGCTGGTGAGGAAATGGTGTGAATCAATACATTCACGAACATTCAGGAGGGGAGAAGATAGCAAAATTTGACTTTTTTCAGGTTTTTCATAAAAAAAATAGCAAAAAATGGGCATTTTTCGATGAAAATACCTCTCAAAAGGTATTTTCCAAAATCTAGGGGGAGAAGATATGTCTAGGGGGCACATTTACGTTTTTTTTTTGTTTTTTTTTTTTTTTCAATTACCGTCCAAAATAGGATTTCGTGGGTATGTTTTGTTCTAACTATTGTACAAAGGGAGAGGGAATTGTTTGAGCTTTCCCCTAAATGATTTCTTAAACCACGCTGGCTTAAGAATTACCTAATGAGAAAACGTAACGAAGAGATAAGGGGGTTTATTTAGTTGCTTTTTCACCTTTACTTGAGAAAGGGCTTCTTTTATTCTAGTTTTTATTTTTAAGGTTTATATCAAAGAGAATGGGTAATTTATAAGTGTGGAAACTGGCGCTAGGCTCAAGAAAAAGATTACTAAGACCATCAGTTTTCAAGCTTCTTAATTCCTAAGATTAGGCAATTGTTTCTGCTCTGATTTTGCCAATCGCTCATATTACATAAATTGTGCCTTGTAATTGCACTGAAGATAGGCCAAACGCTAGATGGCTTTGGTGATTTTATAGCTGATACTAGCGCCAGTTTCCACTCCTCTAAGTCACCTATGCTCTTTCACTTGTCTCTTTATATTATCCTGTGAACTTTCATCCCCTTTTTTATTCTAATTTTGCTTTGAGAACAGCTGAATGGAGGTCTCGACCAAAAAATTTACATTGTTTTCTCTTTTTTTTATACCTATGCTTTTTCACTTGTCTCTTTATATTGTCCTGTGAACTTTCATCCCCTTTTTTATTCTAATTTTGTATTGAGAACAGCTGAATGGAGGTCTCGACCGAAAAATTTGCATTGTATTCTCTTTTTTTCACTGGCTATGGTTTTCTTCGGTTTTCTTCTTCGTTACGTTTTCTTTTTTGGGTTTTCGAGTATCAAAGTTCCAAAGACCCCCATAGACTATTAGACTAGAAACTAAAACTGTGATGTAATATTTAATTTGGTGTCTTTTTCTCTTGATGTCGTTAAATTTGGGAGTTGGGAAACACAACTCTCTTTTTTAATATTCAATTGAGAATTTTATGAATGAATAATAGCTACTAAAAGTTTTAAACTGGCTAGATTTATGCAACAGGCAAATTAGACGGATAAAACCATGGTATTATCGGTGTAGATTTGATATGGAGTCATAGATTTTGACTTCAAATAAACATAGTGTGATTCGAATTCCATAAAAATTGTAATATTGCATCTAGTGTAAACTAGAGATTTTAAAAATGTACAACTTTCGTATACAAGGTATCGCCATCTACGTTCTTATTGTCCAAAAGTTGGTATCGTGAGTGAATGATCAACTGGCATCTGCATAAAATTGCTAAAACTCCAAATTGCCAAATTTGCTAAAATCTAAAGAGGTTTTCAAAACGAAATGCTAAAAAAAAAAAACTGCGCGAAGTAATATACCCTAGGGTAAATTGCTGGATCAGTTCATCTTCTCTTTTGTGCGAATTCCTCTGATTTTTACTATATTTCGGGTACTTTGCGCTATTTTTAGGGGTGTGCTGCTAATTATTCATCATATATGATTGCTTTCCTAAATTTTTTTAATGTTTTTTTGGAAGAAATTTGTCTATTTTTGGCTTAATATTTTACCATCACCAAAGGAGTAAACCTTGAAATTATTTTGTTAATGTGGATCCTTAAATGTAAGCGCAGCTGGAATACTGGAACGTTGAATGAACAGCATCTTTTTGTTTGGCAACACTGGCACCTAAATTTAGTTTTCATTAGCAGTTGCAGTTAGACTTGATTTTTTTTTTTACCAAAATTAGCGTGTAGAACTAAGAATTATTGAATCTCAAATTTCACCAATGGCTCCAATTTCAAAATTTATTTCAGGTTTTGTACTAGACTTGGAAAGTTTTGACAATTGAGTGACAGTAAGTTTTTATATTTTTGGGAGGGGGTGATTAAAGTGAAGCAGTTCAAGTTCGGCTTTTTGCCTTACTCCCCCGTCCCGGGGGGTTGTTATTAAACTGGATTAATGTTCTTTGTCGTATTAATTCTGAATTATTCGGACATAAATTGGGTTATTATTTGCTAATTGCAGCTGCTAATTTATTCTTACCTTTAAATAAAAAGAATGAAAGCGCACTGTATATATGTTTTTAATTTGGTTCCTTGTTAGTGGCGTAGCCAGGTCTTTGGCCCGAGAAAGAATAATCCTAGTTAACATATTTTGCAGATGGAGAACTTTCATCTTCCCTTCCTTGTTCTTTTCCCAGTTTCTCTAAGAAATTCATAATTTTTCGCAATAAAATTTAGTTCAGTTATGAAAAACCGGCTAAATGAGCTTGCGTCATCTTCAAAATTAATTTATATGCCTCGCTATTAATAAGAAACTTTGTATTTAACACAAACGGCAAGGATCCTGCCATCTATAAAATCCCATAGGATGGCATTTCTTCCAGCTCAAATTTGCAAACAGACAAAACGCTTATCAAAAGTATGGTTTTTTTCCAAAAATTTTATTGTAAAACTGGAAGAAGAAGGAAGGAACTGAAGATAAAGCTTCTTCCCCTGCAAAATATGTTAACTAGGATTATTTTGTATATTATGAAGTAAGAATTGTTTTCTTAATATGTTTCCTTAGGTACCGGAATAACCCTGCACTTATACCTTTGAATTGTAGCCTAAAAGATCTTTTTGAGAAAGAAGAAATCCCCTCCAGCTCTTTAAAGACATCAGGGATTATTTTTGTTATTAACAACTGATTTTTAAGGCGTCACTTATCACTTGGCTACGTTACAGCTTCTTTTTCTTTGTGGTTCTCTGTTTTTCTTTCTGTCTCTTCTCCTTTTCCCTCTTTTTCATCCTCTTTTTGTTTGTTTGCAGCTTGAGTATGAAAGACTGATGAAAGCTTATGTGAATTCTCCGTCCTATTTGGCATATCTTGCTGCAAAGAATAAGGGTTAGTATACAAATATAAAAAATAATAAATGTCAAAAGAACCGAAAATTAATTTTTAGTTCTCTGAAATCGCTCAGTGTAAATTTAATACTAGAAAGTGTAACTATTTCTATATATCCATTGCAAAAGCCTTATGCATCGTAATATCTTTGTTCTTGTTATGCTTTTAAATTTCATCAATTAGTGTCCAACATAAAGAGAGAAAAACAACCAAAAATGGGGTTTTTAAAGGGCAAATGAAAATACTGAAAAAACACAGAAAGTGAATATTTCGAGAGAACAACCGTCTCTCTTCTTCAGCGCGAACAAAATAATATGATCAAGGAAAAACCAAAAAACAAACGCGGAAAGTACAACAAAACCAATGAAAAAAAAAACGCCAAACAATTAAATCAAATTCAATAAAAGACAAAAATCAAAAGAATTAAATTAAATACCTAACAACAATAAAGTGAGTTATTCGCCAATATCCGCGATTTGCATAGAATCCGAACAAATATGAATTACGATCAGTTAATGAACAGTTGTTCGTTAGTATCTGTCGAAGGCAGTTCATATTTGTTTGGATATTTCGCAAATCGCGGATGTTGACGAATAACTCACTTTATTGTCGTTAGGTATTTGATTTTTGGCCTTTTATTGATTTACATTTAATTTTTTTTTAGCAGTTTCTTCATTGGTTTTGTTGTACTTTCCGCGTTTGGTTTTTTCTTTTTCTTCGATCAATTATTTTGTTCGCACTGAAGAAGAGAGGCAGTTGTTCTCTCGAAATATTCGATAATGAAACTGACTAATTAAAAAAATTAACTTAAGAACGGGTGACCGGATCATAATGAAATTTGATATTTAGAAGGAACTCGTGTCTCTGAGCTCTTATTTCAAATCCGACCAGATCTGTTGACATTGGGGGGAGCTGGAGGGGGAACCAGAAATCTTGGAAAATGCTTATAAATGTCGTAGATAGGTGACTGACGTAACCGGCCTGGATCCGCTCTTTTTGGGGGAGTTAGATGGTGGGGTTCACTGCTTTGGCGAGTTTGGCGCTTCTGGAAGTGCTAGGACGATGAAAATTGGCAGTTTCTTCATTGATTTTGTTGTACTTTCCGCGTTTGGTTTTTGCTTTTTCTTCGATCATATTATTTTGTTCGCACTGAAGAAGAGAAGCGGTTGTTCTCTCGAAATATTCGCTTTCTGTGTTTTCTTCAGTATTTTCATTTGGCCTTTAAAAACCCCATTTTTAATTGTTCTCTTTCAGTATGTTACGGCAGGCCTATGTGGTTTAAGAAAGTACACAACACTTACAGCGCTGCAGTAAAACCATGAAAATCCAAGGCCAATGCCATTTTTTGGGTCCCAAGATAACGCACATTTCATCTATTATTGAAATAAGGATGATAGGGACCCCAGATTGAAGCCTCTTAAATAAAATAATCGTGAAATGATTCCTGTCTATGACAGCTTATTCTAAATGAATCATATTTACATATATGTCAGGATCACATGTCAAAGATCATTTCCAGAGCAGAGAAAATTAGCAATGAAAATGGCACAGCTAGACCTTAGTTGAGAGTGCTCTCATGAGGGGTTTGCAGTCTCTCATAAAAGCTGCCACAGTATGAGCAATATAGTAAAGACTAAATCACGTCCTGCTCTAAGCAAAAATTTTAAGTTCGTCTTCAAAGAAAATTCCCAGTGAGAAAGAGGTTCCTGATTGACGGCGTATACAAAATATCAAAAACAAATAATGAAATTTTCAATACTCTGAAACTGGTCATTTAAATTTTTTACAAGGAATTTAATTTTTTTATTGTTATTATGATTTTTTTAATGCAAAAATACTAGGCATGATAAAATGGTGTTTTTGTTACGCTAAGTGCATTTCATCAACTTATACTCAACATCTACAGGGGTGGAGTACAACCCAGTGGAGGGCCGGGGGCCAATGCCATTTTTGGGTCCCTCTTATAACGCATATTTGATCTATTATTGAAATAAGGATACTTGGGACCCATATTGAGACTTCTAAACTGAAATAAACGATTTAAAAATGATGCATGTCATGTATTATAGTGGTTCTCTAATTAAGGATCAAAGTTGGAACAATTTTTTTAGATAAATATCCTACAGAGGTATTGATGGTGCACAGGGCCGGCGGCATTTCAGTTGCTTTATTTATAGATACAGGTCAGAAGTCTGTCGCACATCCTTGCCGCGGCTGGGTTCGAACCCCCTGGCGTTGTATTGCCAAAAGAGATCAATCTACGGCGTCACCACTGGATGAAGAATATCTAGTGGTTAAGAAAAAGAGATTAGGTCCTTCAGGGTTAAGGATCCCTAGACTGCAGCCACTTTACCATTTACCATACCATTATGCTGAAGTTTCTTAACTAAGCTACATTTCATTAAGCTATGTTTATTCCTCTTGAGGCGAATAAAGAATCTTGTTTAGATTTTGTTAGATTGATCAAATTTCCTTTGGTTACAATGCATGGATAAGTAAGACCTCAGACTCTGTTCCCTGAGAAGTTAGGCTCTTTCAATGAGGCCAGCTCCAAAAACGGTTTAACCCCCCATAGGTCCATATCCAGGATTTTCTTCTGGTGGGGGGGGGGGATGGGTACGAAAGAATTTTGTTGGGGGGACAAAAAAATCAAAAACGCATCAAAAATTTGTTTATGTTCGGTTTTGTTACGTTTTTACGAGTCGCACAAACATTCTAGGGGGGGGGGGGGTCAAAACCCCTTCCCCCTAGATATGGCCTTGACCATCGAAGCATAGATCCTATCGTAACAGCGTTCGTCATAAAAACGAACAAATATTTAGCAAAGGTCCTTGAGCACAGGCTTGATATGGGCAGGAATTTTTCCTTTTTGCTCAAAATTCGAACACACAGTTTTATACGGAAAACTGTATGAATAACGACAAAAATACAGGAATTTTCAGAGGTAATAGAGCATGGTGTAAGGGGTAGGAAGAGATTTGAAATCATAAGACATTCAAACTATATATTCGGTTCAAGCAATTTTCTTTCAATTTTCAAAAACCTTCTTTTTTATAAAAAAAGAAGAAGAATAAAGTGTTAGCTTTGGGCCAAACAAACTCTGGGCTATAGCTTCACATTCTATTTTGATCCTCCCCCCCCCCCAAAAAAAAACAAGGAAGAAAAACAGTTTTTCGTGGAGACAGAAGGGAGTAGGTCTATGTCTGTTGTAATATTCTGGTTCTCCTTATAAAATTGTTCTATAGTGGACCATTCACAAGCTTATTTGACTAGCTCTACCGTCTTGACACTTTTAGATTTCATTATCAAAGCTAATTTCAAATTTATTAACGTTTAATTCATTAAATTTAATAGTTTCCAACTAAGCTCTGGATTGCGGATTAATTTCTATTCTTCTATATTTCTTAAGTATCATTCACTATTTGACACTTATATATTTTTGTAGCCAAAGGGTTTATATTTCTATAGCATTAAAAACGATATGTCTTTTTATCAATAATAATCCAGTTTTTTTTTTTTTTACATCAAAGTAAGAAATTAACTTCAAAAGTTTTCGTAAGCGCTAATGAAGCGATGAAAAATGAAAAATTGGACTAACTTCAGATGCCATCTATTTTTTTTACAGCTAGATGGTGTTAGAACCTTGAGTTCAGCTTTGAGGAATAATTTGCCCCGGATTTTCCTTTCTTTGTAGTTCTTTGTCTTAAATGCGTTATTAGATTTACAATGACATAATTACTATTCAACTTGTTCTTTTATATTTGTGTCCTTTTCTTTAAACGTGTTTTAAATTTGCGCTTTTTGCTTTGAAAAGGTTTGATTGTTGTTACTCTGCAGCTTTGAATTTTTTTAAAAGTTTTCGTAAGCGCTAATGAAGCGATGAAAAATGAAAAATTGGACTAACTTCAGATGACATCTATTTTTTTTACGGCTAGATGGTGTTAGAACCTTGAGTTCAGCTTTGAGGAATAATTTGCCCCGGACCTTCCTTTCTTTGTAGTTCTTTGTCTTAAATGCATTATTAGATTTACAATGACATAATTACTATTCAACTTGTTCTTTTATATTTGTGTCCTTTTCTTTAAACGTGTTTTAAATTTGCGCTTTTTGCTTTGAAAAGGTTTGATTGTTGTTACTCTGCAGCTTTGAATTTTTTTAAAAGTTTTCGTAAGCGCTAATGAAGCGATGAAAAATGAAAAATTGGACTAACTTCAGATGACATCTATTTTTTTACAGCTAGATGGTGTTAGAACCTTGAGTTCAGCTTTGAGGAATAATTTGCCCCGGACCTTCCTTTCTTTGTAGTTCTTTGTCTTAAATGCGTTATTAGATTTACAATGACATAATTACTATTCAACTTGTTCTTTTATATTTGTGTCCTTTTCTTTAAACATGTTTTAAATTTGCGCTTTTTGCTTTGAAAAGGTTTGATTGTTGTTACTTTGCAGCTTTGAATTTTTTTTTGTCTCGTCATATCTACTACTTTCGTCTTCTCTTTTCTTTGTTTTTGGCTTTACGAAGAATTTTAAGGGGTAGTTGTAGTTTTAGGGGTAAGTAATTTTAAGGGGTAGTTGTAGTTTTAGGGGTAATTTTAAGGGGTAGAAGTTTAAGGGGTAGTTGTAGTTTTAGGGGTAAGTAATTTTAAGGGGTAGAAGTTTAAGGGGTAGTTGTAGTTTTAGGGGTAAGTAATTTTAAGGGGTAGAAGTTTAAGGGGTAGTTGTAGTATATATTTTGACGCTTCTTGTCATTTCACTGACCATGTCATTTCAGCTGCGTTAGTAAGATTTTTATTTATTTTTTTTTAATAATAACCGAAAACCAAGGTGTTAGGGGGTTTGAACCTCCCCCCCGGAATGTTTTTCTGATTCTTGAGTGTAAACAAATTTTGATGCGTTTTTAAAACTTTTTTCTAACCCTTTTCACCGAAAAAAGTGCTTTTGAAGTCACAGGGTTTGGTTTCAAGTTTGATACTTTTGTTGATAGATAGATGTAATCATCACTTTTATATATGGTCCCTCGGATCTTCCAATACAATTTTGCTAAATATTTGTAACTTGGCATTTGGAAAAGAAATACCATGTGTGAAAAGTTACAACTTTGTGTTCCCACTGAAACATGCCATTTTGCCAATGTGTTAAAAACCAAGGTGTTAGGGGGTTTGAACCTCCCCCCCCCCGGAATGTTTGTCTGATTCTTGAGTGTAAACAAATTTTTGATGCGTTTTTAAAACTTTTTTCTAACCCTTTTCACCAAAAAAAGTGCTTTTGAAGTCACAGAGTTTGGTTTCAAGTTTGATACTTTTGTTGATAGATAGATGTAATCATCACTTTTATATATGGTCCCTCGGATCTTCCAATACAATTCTGCTAAATATTTGTAACTTGGCATTTGGAAAAGAAATACCATGTGTGAAAAGTTACAACTTTGTGTTCCCTCTGAAACATGCCATTTTGCCACAGTTGTAACTAGTGCCAGAAAGACAAAGTACTTATAAAATTAGATTCATTGTTTTCATATGTATGAATTAATCGAGTCACGATTTTAATGCCACATAAACTCCTTTTTGGAGAATAAATTAAATATTCTTAAAAATGGGGCAATTTTCAAAAAAAAATAAAAAATCAGGACTAAAGTAGCGTAATTGAACCAAGCAAATTCATTTTTTTTCTAGAAATTTATTTTTCCTCTTCTAATTTATTACCGCCACGCATAAAATTAAGTAATTAAATAGAAAAATTACATATATTAAGAATTCGTTTATTGCTGTCCCAAATCATTTCCGTTTCCTAGTAATAGTGCACTAATTTTCGCATTTTTTCATAAGTACTTCTTAAATGCAAGTGGTTAAATCAATTCTTTAATGTTTAAAAATTTATTAGAAATAATTTTCTTGGAATAAATTTACTACTATTGTTACAACCTTTGCGTTCTATAGAGGCATGAATAATCTGTTTGAAAAGGGTTGCTTAATATATGCTTTTTCTAGAAAAATTACTTTTCTATAATTTTCTCATTTTAATTTTTGCATAAAGATACCTATTACAGGCAGTTGCGCAGCTTAAATTTTGAGTTTTTTTTTTACGGTTAGGGGGGGGCATAAAGATTATGCCAACAAATTCTTCAGTGTGCCAACAAGTGCTGGCACATAAGCTGAATTAAAATTCAATTCAATCAAATATATTTAAACAAAAAACACATAATTACTGTACATAATATGCCAGGGCGGATTATGTACTAGCCAAGCACAAAAAGTGCTTGGCTAGGGCAGAAACATAACTAAAAATACAATCAACAAACAGAAACAAGGAACCGACTGGATATACAAGGACCGTGCGATATTCAAATCTAAACAGTATTTCTGTAATGACCCTTCTCTGCTCGCTTGAAGGTGATAAGGTTATTTGATTTCTGGATTTCCAAGGGAATTAAATTCCAAATAGCTAGTGCAAAAAATCTAATTAAAAAAGAAGCTCTTTGAACAAGTTCTTTGAAAGAAGAAATGAAAACATAAACTGAATTTCATAGTATCGGTGCTATGCACCGATACCTTGGAACTTTGGAGGGCGAAATCACCTTCCCTCCCTTAGCTGCCCCCCCCCAATTACAGGTAGTCGATGATTCCGGAAGCAAATGGAAAGTAACCAGTAAGTAAGAATAAAAATAAATTTTGAGAAAATCTAGGGATCGAATAATTGTCCTATGCGACGTTTTTACACCTTTAAAAATTATAAAAAACTAGAAGCAACATTTTTTTTTTTTTTTCAAAATACTGGTCGAATCTACCAAAAAATATTTATTTTCATTCCTATTTTTTATGTTTTATTTTTACTATTTTTTAATTATTATTACCACCCTGTTTATTATAACCAAATGAAAGGAAGACGGGGGTGGGGTGATCTGAAATATTATAGGCAAATACGAGAAACTTAGGAACAGGATCAATCGTCCAATGCGCTGACACGGTGTATCTGTAAAAATTTTTTTTTTTTTTATGTATTCATTCGACTAACCCGAATAATGTGATTTGTTCTTTTCTTCTATAGTTTTATATATATATATATATATATATATATATATATATATATATATATATATATATATATATATATATATATATATATATATATATATGTATATAAAAAGAAACGAATAGTCTTTTCCTTGTAATATCGGAAGCTATCACAAAAAAAAATCAGCTTAAAATCACTTATATCGGAGGGGCTATTCATGATTTCTTGGCACAGGGAAAATATTATTGGCCACCTATTAAAATGATTAGCCATTAAAACAAACTGTTGGTAAATTATTTCCTTCAGAAAAATAGTATAAAGAACTGAGAATGATATATTTTTCTAAATTTTGTGAATGGCAAATTGTTGTTTCACTAAATTTCAGTTAATGGAAATGACTTCTTAAGTAAACTAATTTCCGATATAAAACTGGTTAGTAAGATTGAGTTTACTCTTCGTTTAATAGGACGCATTGGAGCTAAATTTGAGACCTCGTAAAATCAGAAAAGAAATTACCAAAATAAATATTGTTGATCGTGTTATTACTGTTGAAAAAAAAATAACCTCTTCCATAGCTGAAATTCTCCTTCAAATTAGGAGGACTCTTGCTGAAAGGGAACCTCAGCGGTGTCATTAGGTAGCATAGAAACTCTGATGGCTATGAATTGTAGTAGTGTCAATTCACGGAAATTTACGGCGGGGGGGGGGGCAAGTTAGTTGTTCTTAGCAATTCCTCCAATGAAAATACAAAAAAAGGCATTCTAAATAAGATACGCCCCAACCAGTATTTTTCAAAATCTAGGGGGAAGGCAAATAATATAGGGGCAAATACTTCCCCCTCCCCAGTTGAAGGCCCCTATTGAACCGCCGCCCCGAAGGACATAGGATCATATATCTAGCGTGCTATCCACTTCGCGAGGGTGGCTAGGCTTAGTGGTTGATAGTTTAATAATCACATAATAATAATTATGTTAATTTTATGGTAGTATGTGCCTTTTTGTTTTATTTTCTTTTTGCAATTGTTATGCTTTTTCATAGTTATTATTACGTACGCTGTTATTTGTTGTTTTTTGCCAAGGCCCCTAAGAGGCTTTTGTTGCAATATATATATACATATATATATATATATATATATATATATATATATATATATATATATATATATATATATATATATATATATATATATATATTCTTAATGCATTATGTTTTTTAGTCAATCAAGGGATTGAAGAAAAAGAGCCAACTGAACGCGGAGCCGGTAATAAGCATGTAGAACGAAGAATCGAAATACAGCCAGCTGACGATGAGGAAGGTAATCCGATTTAATTATTTATTTTATATCTTTTTTTATATAAAGCTTTTGAATCTTTTTCAGTAAAGCCTTTTTTTATCTATTTTAAAGCATTTTAAAATAATAGATACCAACTATTAAAAAAGGATAGAGGGAGAAAAAAAACCGAAACTGTCATCAGGAAATAGGCTCTTGAAGCTGGTGGAACGAAAAAAACTGTTGTTTGTTGGTTTTTTCTTTTATTTCCTTTTGTTTTTGTTTTTTTTTCTTTTTTTACTTTTATAGACTTTTTTGTTTTGTTTCTCGATGTTCGCTTGTATAATTTCCTCCTGTCGAGGGCTGGGGGTATTACCCCCGTTCCAGGGGAATGACTTCTCTAACAGGAAATTATGTTTTAGTTTTGTGTTTAATTATGTGAAAACTAAGCTAAACTAAAATCTAGAAACGTAGAAATTTATACACAATTATTTTGGAATTAGGAAAGTAGATATAGGCTTAAAAATCCGAAAAACATGAGCTGAAAATGTGACGTCACGTTAGAGGGGGGTAGCCGTAGAGCTAAGGGAGGTGAAAGGCAGGTGGTGAGGGTGGAGGTGAAAGGAATGAAAGGTAGTCTCTTAGAGCGTTATCGCAAGCTATCTAAAGTCCAAGCCACAATCTAAATGAATTCAATATCAACCTCTTGATCGATTTCATCCTCCTGATCGACATCAACCTCCTAATCAACCTTAAAATGTGGAAACGGGATGGTCAATTTTTTAGCCTTTTCTCAGCAAGACAATTTTGCTGCAATATATGTTAGGCAGAACTCAAGCTTGTGGGGATACAAAAGTGGTTATGTAGCAGGTTGAGAGACCTTCAATCACATACAATAGAGTAGCCAGTCTTATGTATATGTAGATGCACACCAATCCAGTTTATTCTAATCTCGTTGGGTTATGGCTTTGAGTTCGATATCAACCTCCTGGTCAACCCTAAAATGTGGAAACGGGATAGTCAATTATTTAGCCTTTTCTCAGCAAGACAATTTTGCTGCAATATATGTCAGACGAAACTCCAGCTTGTGGGGATACAAAAGTGGTTATGTAGCAATTTGAGAGACCTTCAATATCAGACAGTAGAATATCCGTTATTATGTATATGTAGATGCACACCATTTTAGTGTATTCCAATTTCGTTGGGTTTTCAGCTCTTTGTGAGGACAAAGAATTCCCTCAATCTGAATCGTATATCATGCGCTATCTCGTATTATTCTGTTACGTATTCTGTAATCCTAAAAAATTCATCGTATATAACGTATTCAGTTGACTTGCTAATGATTGATTGTTAAAAGTCTTGCTTAGTTAAAATGCTTTTTCCAGATACTATGGTCACTTTCGGACTGTACACTTCCCCCTGAAAGCACCCAGATAACAAATAATAAACAAATAAAATCAAATAATGATAACAAATAATATCAAGTGAAAACTTTAAAAGAAGCTGTTCCAGCCTCGATATTGTTATCAAACCTCGAAGGCTGCATTAGGTCGCTTTGATTTCCATTCTCGTTCTCTCCCAACAACAGTTCAGCGCCTTCCCTCCCCCCCCCAGCCCAAACTCCAAAAAAAAATTAAACAATTTTCATCTCAAGAAGTTTTTTTATTTGTCATAAATCAACAACAACAAAACTTCATAATAACTAAGAGTAATGATTCATCAAGATAAATCAATTATTTAAATCAAGATTAAGACTAGTGATAAGATTAATGAAAAGAATTAATGAAAGTAGACTGACCGTTTAATAAGTAGGCTAGGTCTGACGGTGTTTTTTTCTTGGAAGCCTCAGTGATATTGAATTTATTGACGTTATTGAAAATGTTTTTTTTTTAATTTATTGTAATTTCTGCTCGTTATAACTTTGACATTTTATATAGTCGGTTTTTAATCTTTTTCAGTTTTAAAACTGCTCTTTACGTTTCATGGTGTATGTTTCTTTGAAGCTCCTTTTTTTGCTAATTAATCTATAGAGCTTTTCGTACGTGTTCTTTTTCCTTTTGTTGTTTTTTGTTACTGCAATTGCTCTTGTCATATAATTCTTTTTGCATGTTTTTGTTATGTTTTGACAAATATGTCTTTTTTTTTATTTTGACAAAAAATCAGTTATTACTGTAGCTGTTCTTATCGAATTTACAAAAGGGAATTTAGAACGTTCAACACTTTACTGAGCGTTCAACGTTCAACCCTAGAGAATGATAAAAGTCGCCGGAAACTAAGATTTACCAGTATTCAGGGTTTTGGTTATAACATGGAGATTCCTAATAAAAACTGGTATTTCTGATAATAATAAAATTAACGTAGATGATCCAATTTATAGGGCAAGTGTAAAATGTATATGGAAGACGCTTTCCACGAAGAATTTTACAATACAACAGATGTAACTATCTTTTAATTGCAGGTGTTTCATTGACCGATTTCCATTAAAAGTATTTGAGCTGAAAATTTTACTGTTTCAAGTAAATACAATTAAATAAGTCATTTCATTCTAAAACAATTGCGGTAAAAAAGTTAAAAATTTAATCCGATTTTTCTTATTTTGATCCAAATTTGTTGTATGTTTTTCTAGATACTGATGACGGTCTTTCTGTTAAGCACGCCGCCCATGCTCGCTACTTGCGTAATCATCGTTTAGTAAATGAAATTTATTCGGAGATGATGGTTCCTGATGTTAGAAGTGTGGTTACATCACCAAGAATGGCTGTTCTCAAACGACAAGTTACCTCTCTGACTATGCACCAGGTAGAATTATATATAAGCTGAGTAATCTTTCGGTAAAAAAATTTTAACAGTAGGCCTGCCTCTAACAAAAGCTATTTTGTACCTCCGATTCTGACACCATATCGCCCAATGAAAAAGTTTTATTTCTGCTGGGTGATTATTAGGTTAATTTTTCTTTTAGACTCGAGTTTACAAAGCCAGGATTCGAATTTTACTCCGCTAGCAAGATTTCAAGTCGTCCAATGTGAAAATGTGTTAGGCTACTTTAGGCTTAACTTTGAGAAGCTTTGAACTGAACTTGAGTTCAACTCTGATAAAGTGTTTAATTGGTCATGATAGACGTTAGTGGTTTTGGTATCCTCGTAGTATCTGTTAATGACTGAGTGAAAGAAAAGGAGTGTCGCCTGTTTTGACCCCCCCCCCCCTTCCTCGAAATCTGGGTATAAATAATTGGGACTCAACTTCAAAAATAGTAAAAAGAAATGTGTGAATTCTATGCAACTCATTATAATGCCTTCAAAATCTGATTGTCAAGGAGGATCGGATCGAGGGCTGGGCCCGAAGCCTCTTGCTGATTATTTCTTCCCCGAGAATTCGAGATTTCTAATTTTTAAACAGAAGTACAGAAATAGAATATCGGCGGGATAAATTGGGGATGAAATAAAATATATATTTTTAGCCACTAGCGTTAAAAGCGCTTTTCAATTGGAGGAAGGGATGTCGGCTTAACATTCTATCTTGTTTTGACAAGGTTTTACAAATGCTTAAATAATCATAAGACTTTGTTAGGGTCCCTGTACACATGAGAATGGGGATTTCTTTCTTGGAAAACTTGAAAAAATGGAATAAAACTTCGTTTTTCATATCCCCTAAAAACAGGCCAACAATCAAAACCTTTTTTTTATGTTCAATAAATATTTCGGGGCTCTGGTGAAATAGACGGGAGTTCGGTGTTAAAATTGAGGATGTTATTTTGCTGTTTTTTTGTTGTTGTTGTTTTTTTTTTTTTTTTTTTTTTTTTACTAGTGATGGGCTCTTTTCAACTAGACGTGTTACTTATTCTGGTGTATAAGTCGTGACCTTTATTGGACAAATTCAGGATTTAAAATTCCGTGACGCATAACGAATTTTTTACAAGGGATAATAAGGTCTTGTCAAGAATTGAAAAGGATGTACAAAAGTATAGACGAAATGCGAAAAATTTAAGATGCATAACGCAATTGTTAGTTTTTCATCATTATTTTTTTATTCTTAAATTTCGCTGTAAATCCCGAAGAAAATACTGTTATCTAATTGTTTGTTCGATACCAGAAACTACTCTATCAAGGATTCCAGGGTCAATGAACGCATCAAAATTACTTTGTCTTAAGAGCATATGCAGAATTCTTCTAAATGTTCGTTCGCACGAGTCGCTAAACTATCTATATTTTATTCCTAAATTAAAAACCTGCCCAACTTGTTGAGTTGAAATTGGAAATTGTGCCATTATAATGAGTGTTAGATGCTCGAGTTTTGAAGGGGAGAGGGGTGAAGATTTAACTAACCTGCTGTTTTTTCACAAGCAATAAGCTCTCATTAGCTAGAAGACGCGAATAAGCATCCTCTAGAATTATGTCAACTTTTCATTAGTACACGACGCTCAGTATGAGAGAATTGGCAAATACGTGTGAAAACCATTTCGATAGTTGCTGCTGACCAGTTTTGCCACGGAATTGTTACACCCTATCATCAGCTTGCAATATTTAACTGTTAACCTCATTTAACTATTTTGACTATTATAATATTTATTATAACATTAACTATAACTATTATAACCTTTAACGTCTATTAAATGTATTTTTAACGATTATTAACTATTTAACGTCTATTGGAACAGTCTTTTTACGGAAACTTCATTGTTTTCAGGTTAAGAACTTTTAAGGACCAAAAGTCTCTTAAACAATTCTTCATGGAAGTAGGCCCTATACCAATTAGGGTTTCAAAAACAGACCACTAAACTCTAACTTTCTTCTAAACTGTACCCTATACATAGAAAGCCCTATGTGGAAGCCTTCTATTCTTTGGAGGCCATATGATTTGTGCGTCCCACGCTTTCGGGTCGCACGACACAAGGAAGATATCCTTAAGGCTTAAAGTTATACCTTGACACTACTTATTTACGGAATATATTATTTACTTGATTATTTAATTTCCTTATTTGCTTAAGTATTTACTTAACTACTGAATGTTACAGCAAAACAAGAGATTAATTTATTCTGAGTAATTTTCCACTTATTGAAGTGAATAATACAGTCCACCCTACCCTAAGATCAACCCAATCCTAAGATCTGCTTCGCTTTGGCTAATTGTGTCTTGCAAGAAGAAGATGAAAAGCAAAAGATTTGCTTTCCAAAACCCTTTGAATCTGAAAAAAGTCTGACGTTGAGTTTTAGGCAGGCCCGTACGCTGGATTTTTTTTTTACGGAGGGGGTTGATTTTCAGAAGAAGAAGTAGTTTTATCGGTCAACTAAACAGTATTTAACAAAGAGAAACTATATTCCAATCTTTTTTTATATTTTCACTATATTTGATTGTGGATCCTTATCATGCTAGGATTTTGCCAAAACACTGGTTTATGAGTAGTTTTTGATCTAATTACTAAGATGAATACGCGAAGGGGCTGTATCCATTTTTTTCGGGGGTCTTTAAAAAAAAGGCATCAAAGCTATGTTTACGTGCATTTTTGTCATGTATTTATGAGTGGAACAAGAATTTCTCGAGAGGGTTCAAACTCGGTACCTCCTCTTTCCCTCCCCGGGATAAAACCTTACCTATAAAAGCTTACCAATCCCTCTCCGGGATCGGTAAGCTGTTATTATCAAATATCAACTAAGAAGTTTGTCGGAATTGCGCCAGAAGACACAATTTTAGTGACCAACTCAAAAGGCTTTGATGAAATTTTGATTTCCAGAAGTTAGATTTTCGAGACGTCCAGAACTCTTTTCGAGGAAACTTTGAGACTTCCGAACTTCTTTCGAGGGGAGTTCCCCGATAGTAGGCCAATATAGCTGCCAAGGCGGTATCCAGGGGGGAGGTTTGGTGGGTTTTAACCCACTGAAGTACTTATGAAGTTGGGAGTAGACTATAAGAGCTGTTTATGTGTCTCACTATGCATGATTTTTTTAGGATAAAATGAAATACAAATTTAACAAATAACTGCGCTTTCGATCAAAGGGGAAAGAATATAGCATATAAATATGCGTCACTGACCTTTTTTTAAGCTATCTCAACTTATACGGATTTATTTTATATATAGGGTGGCCAACGTAGAGTATAAATATTTTCTTTACAGAAAAAGCTCGAGAATGAACTCCAACAAATTGAGGAGCGTTTTGAACAGAAAAAGCGAAAGTTCATCCAAGCTAGTGAGAATTTCCAGCAAGAACTGAAGAAGGTAAAGAGAATTCCTTTTTCTTCTTCTTTTCTATGTCGTTCTATTCTTTTCGTTCTATTTTTTCGTTCTGTTTTAATATTTCGTTATTCTATTTATTATCGTTCTATTCGCCAGGTACTCAGCCTTCTTTCTTAATTTTTAAGTCTTGTATCCTTTAGATTAGGTCTAAAAAAAAGATTAGATTTTTTAGATTACATTCTAAAAAATTGAGACGTACTACGTCAGTTGGGTATCAAAAGGTCAAATCTCCATAATTGTAAATTTTCAGAAGAACAAATAGAAAACCATACAACTTTTTTTCTCCCCTTTCATAGCCATAAAAAAACGGTAAAATCAGTTTAGTTATTTTCATTTTGTAGTTGTCAGGAAAATAAAAAATAACTTCGAAGACCACACTGTCTTTCCATGACGAAAGTAAAACAGTTCAAAATAGGGATGAGACCTTTTAATTGACAGTGAATAGATATAAAATTATTTAACTGGATATTTCGAACGCATATACAGTGTTCATCATCAGCAGTAAAACTCTGATGATTAAGATGTTTTTATCTGATGATAAAAACACTGAATTGCAGACCTCGTTCGAACTTTTTTACTGCTGATGATGAACACTGTATATGTGTTCGAAATATCCAGTTAAATAATTTTATATCTATTCACTGTCAATTAAAAGGTTTCATCCCTATTTTGAACTGTTTTACTTTCGAAAATAAAAAAGTTATGAGGTTTTTTGTTTACTCTTCTGAAGATTGACAATTATGGAGATACGATCTTTTGATACCTGACTAAAGACCAAAAGTTGGTGTAGAACAGGTCTTGCAGGATGAAATGATTGATATTCACACTTTAATTTTCATTATAATAAAAATCATATTATTATGTTATTCACACCTAAATTTGTCATTCACAAAAAGTCATTAAATTACTTTTCAAACTTATCTACTTAATTTTTTTTTCGTCCAAAATTTGATATTTTGCTGAAGAAATTTCTGCCATTTACTGAGGAAAGGACACACTTTTTCAAGTTATGCCTTAATTAAAGCTTAAACTGTTTTGTATATTACCCTTCGTAAAACTTTTTTTCAGAATGCTACTACTACTAATAACTCACTGCAGCACCAAGCCGCCTGAGGCCAACACAGCTACGCACGCTCCTCCTCCAACCTAATCTATTCAAGGCATCCCTCTTTACACCCTCCCAGGAAGTTCCCATTTCCTTTAAATCTTTATTTATGACATCCTCCCAACCCAGACGAGGACGACCTGCTTTCCGTATAGTCCCAGACGGCTGGCCAAAAAGGATAATCTTCGGCAATCTGTCATCCAGAATAATCAGTCTTTAAACTGAAAATTGGTGGGTACAGCAAATAGAATTTCGGAAATCTACACCAATGTTTTTAACTAGTTCTTTTTAGGAAAAACTAATATATCTGGTTTATACTTTTCATTTTTCGTGGAAGTAAATAACTCCAGGAATAAGTTTCCGGATGATGCAAACTCTTCATTCCTATATTGGATAGCCTATTTTTTAGCCTATATTGAAGAAGTGGGTACATAGGGTAGCAAAATCCCCTATTATTAGGTCAAAGAAGCTAAAGATGAATATGAAAATGTGAGCTGGACAATTCTCTTGCGTTATTTTTTGCCTATCCAATATGGATATAGGGGAATCTCGCCCCAGAGAACGAATTATAACTAGCTGAAATCATAATCCCCCCTCCCCTTTTTAGCCTATATTCAAGCAATTCGGTGCATAGAATAGTGAAATCCCCTATTATTAGGTCAGAGAAGCTAAAGATGGAATACGAAAAGTGTGAGTTGGACAATTCCCTTGCGTTATTTTTTGCCCCCCCCCCATTATGGGTAGAGGGGAATCTTGCCCCAGAAAACAAATTATAACTAGCTGAAATCATAATCGCCCCTCCCCTTTTTTATTCTATATTAAAGCAAATCGGTACATAGGGTAGCGAAATCCCCTTTTATTAGGTGAAATATGCTGAAAATTAATATGAAAAATGTGAGCTGGACAATTCCCTTGCGTTATTTTTTGCCCCTCCCATTATGGGTAGAGGGGAATCATGCCCCAGAAAACGAATTATAACTAGCTAAAATCATAATCCCCTTCCCTTTTTAGACTATATTCAAGCAAGTCGGTACATAGGGTAGCGAAATCCCCTATTACTAGGTCAAAGAAGCTAAAGACGAATATGAAAAATGTGAGTTGGACAAATCTCTGGCGTTATTTTTTGCCCCTCCCAATATGGATAGAGGGGAATCTTGCCCCAGAGAACGAATTGTAACTAGCTGAAATCATAGTTCCCTCTCCCTTTCTTTTTTAGCCTATATTCATGCAAGTCGGTACAGAAAGTAGCGAATTCATCTATTAATAGGTCAAAGAAGCTAAAGATGAATATAAAAAATGTGAGCCAGACAATTCCCTTGCATTATTTTTTGCCCCTCCCAATATGGATAGAGGGGAATATCGCTCCAGAGAACGAATTATAACTAGCTGAAATTATAATCCCCCTCCCCGTTTTTGCCTATATTCAAGTATACGTGTACATAAGCTACAGGGAATCTCATATTATTGTTTGGAAGAAGATTAAGATGCATATGAATAATACATGCCGAACAGTTTAAACTCCCCCCCCCAAACAGAAGGAACTTATATTCCTTCGACATATAATTAGCTATTTAAAAATACTTACCAATTTATTTTAAGAAAGTGGAGTCGTCTTTTTGCAATCCTTAGAATTCAGTATGAATTGAAATCCGAAAGGTCCTTATTAATAGATCATTGTTTGCTTTGGGAAACAATGTCATCTTTCTGTAATAAGTGCCTGCACGAAACTACGATATAATGAATACACTGAAAACTACTTTTGTCTCCAAGTCCCTTTATCTACAAGGTCAGTGTTTGAACTAATAGGGACAACGATTTTTTCTTGTCTGAGTTCTTTTGTCAAATCAAAAACAATTTATTTATAACCTGTCAAAACCTAAAAGGGCGCAGATCCCCAAAATGACAGAGTACAACTATAAGGGAAAAAAGAGAAGAAAAAAAAGTATTAAAAATAAAAATAAGTAATAGAATAAAAACAAAGTAATTTTTACAATTGTAAGAACATAATAAAAAAATCCATAACATAGTACAATCATGATAGAAAACATAAGACGTAAATCATAAGAATCATATCTCAATCATAAGATCAAAAAAATAAAGAAGACGAATCGTGATTAAGTTTACTGGCGGAAGATTTAAGTTCTTTTACTCTTTTATCAGTAATTGTAGATGGAAAGATGAGTTCAAATTTTTGAGACAAAAAAGAGTTACTAGTCCAAGGGGGCAAATACGAAAGGAATTTAGCAAATTTAAAATAAATCTGGTGAACAAGTTTTTTTTTAAGCAGGAAATAGTTGCCAAATAGGAGACAGAGCAAGAAATGAAGCACAGTTAGACTATTGTAAAGTTTAGAAAATATTGAAACGACTAAGGTTTGTAACGTTAGAGACAAGTGACGCATAAGCTATCCTTGTCTTTTTATTCAAGATTTTGGATGGCAAGCTTGATAGTTTCTTAAATTGAATTTCCAATGGACGTTCCCAGGTAAATAAGGCTTTTAGAGAGGGGGATACAAGTTTCAGTTAGTTGAGGGGATTTGTCAGAGCATAATTTCATGTTGAAACCAACAGTTACAGTTTTATCTACATTAAAACTTAAACCAATCTGCTGATTTTCTAGTTTTAACTTTGAGAAATTGCTCAAATCCGGAATCTCTCGCAACCAGAGATAGTGCGACCCGGATTCGGGATATTATCAGCACACCTAGGTAAAGACACGTCTAAACCCCAGTAAATACAGGTAGACTTCATATATTTTTGGCCTAAAATGACTTAATTATTAAAAAGCGTGGAGAAAGCAAGATCTACTTGTCTAACGCCCTTTAGTACATTAAGAAGCCCTGAGCCGCACTTCATTTTGGCACGAAGATGCTTATACTTGTATCGAAGCCATTTTATAACTGACAAGTAAATGCTTCTTTCAAGAGCTTCTACCAAAATCTAGGCAAAAAATACACGAATCAAATGCTCTGGCTATGTCCAGTGCGCATACAACTAGAAAATCCTCGGAATCTTCCACATCTACAAAAACCTTAAAAAGGGAAAAAAGAGCATGCTCACGACTAAGCTCTTTTCTGAAAACCGAACTGATGCGCAGGCACAGAACACTTTTGGGAAATATCTCTAAGGATAATAGACTCAAATATTTTAAAAGAAGTTCTAGAAACGGTTATAGGCCTATACGATAGACATTCATCGAGGTTTTTTTCCTTTTTTGGGTATAGGCGTAATCTGGCCAATAGAAAACTACTGAAGCACAATACCAGAAGAAATAGACATTTGAAAAAGTAACGAAAGATGCTGCGACAAAAGATCACTATAATGTTTGAAGTGTTTAGCAGATATTAAATCAACACCGGTAGATGATTTTTTCTTATTTTTTTATAGAGTAAACGCAATATCAGACGGCGTCACTGTAAAAGCAGAGCGCGTAGAATTAGCAACCAAACGGTCAAGCTCTTTTTTATATTTACTTTCTGCAACAAGGTCAGACGACGAAAATTCACTTTTATGATAATCAGTCCAGCTTTTTTCTTGGATACTGCTGACAGAAGTCCGATCACTGGGTTTGAAACTTTTCCACAAAAGTGAAGGGTCACCAGCTATTTTATCGACATTTTTTTCAACATTATTTTGTGGCCTTGTGAACTTTTTTTTTTAAACCCAATTCGTTTACTATACCGGAGCGCAATTTGTCGGTGTCGTTCCAGATTCGGAGCCACAATCAAACTGAATCGTAAGCTGCAATTACACTTGGATTTTTAGATCATTCGGTGACTTCCGTCTTTTTGCGAACACGTCTAGATGGGACTGCACACTTTTCCGCGCATCGGAGCGCGTGGTTGATTTCTGCAAGATGACTCGTAAGCTGTATTTTGATCTCGTGCTCACTAATATAAGACCTGCATTCTGAACTAAGTAGGTAAAAAGGAACTTTAATTTTGTTGAGTAACATGTCACACTCGGACATGAACACCTGAAGATCATCCTGACTCCAGTCCTGAACATAAAACCACTTTTACTCTTCCGTGGTTTTGATTTCGACATTCTTCTCAATTGTCGCACAAATAGGTAAGTGGTCAGAGTAGTAGCCTTCACCAAGTACAGCGGCTTGTTTTATGTGGAAGGAAGAAACAACATGGTCGAAGTTCGAAGTTAAAGAGCTGGGGCCAACATAGGTATACGATTGATTTTTGTCAACTAATGAATAAGAAGGAGGAATGGAGGTTCAAAGGGACCGGCTTCTTGGGAGCGTTTTATCAGTCAAATTACGGTTAAAGTCATCTATTAACATCGAGTGTGTGACTGTGAATTTTTCCTTTTTCTTGATCAGCTCACACACTTTCTTGCAAGGCCCCATAAATTTCGCGTCGGATTTCTCGTTACGATAGTTTGTTGGTAGGTAAACATTCAAGAATAGATACTACTTTTAATATTTGCCTCGACGTTTGGGGTACCGCTCGCGAGTGCTTGTAGTACAGCTTCTGCATCTTCTTTTGAGGCAGTAATGACACGCTAGTTTACTTTATTTGGCTCGACAATTTTATCACAAGTATTCCCACATATCTCTTCAAGAAATTTCTTTCTGAGACCGGGCTTGTCAGGTCAAAGCAAGTCAGCTTGTCAGGTCGGGCTTGAAACAAAGCAATTTGATCTTTCAGGGGCATGTTAATAGTCTTCCTACTCTTCATCATCTGCTTTCTATATTTTCGGTTAAATAACAAGGGAAAGCAGTGCCTGTAAAAGTGTTTATTTACCAAATGTGGGTGTTTATACGTACGGCCTGTGATATAGGCTGTATAAGACATAATATAATACAGCCTATATAATGCGTAGCCTAAATTCTTATTATCATAATGTTTAACAAAAGAAGTTGTCGAAATGCAACTAAACTTGGGGAAAAGTAATAGTAGGTGTCCTAGTTTTTCCATTTAGAAGTCCAAATTTGATATAACCTTTGCTGGGGGGGGGGCGTCTCTAAGCAGCAATAAAGTCAGCTATTTTATCTCCTGGTGTTTGTCCCCATGTTTAATTATTTATCTGTGTGAAAAATAGCAAACTGAATCACAGCAGTAAGAGACCAGTGCATCCTGTTTCTTCTGCGAAGTCAGATGGGTCGACCAGATGAACTTGTTAGTGTAGACCGGAAGTGATTGACCGGAAGATTTCTTTTAGCAATCCTTATAAACCAAGTACAACAGTAATTGCATAGTTCTATGGATATAGTGTGAGGGTACACGGGTGAAATATTGGGGAGTGATAGGGTTGAAAATTCTTAGGAAGGGGCGGTGGAAATGGCAGTAGTATGTCTGATATAAGAAATTCAGCGAGGAGGCTGGGTGAAGGCAAATAAATATAAGTATAGATATTTTTTTGAATAAAAATTTGACATCTTTTATCAAAAATAATTTAAACTTTTAAGCTCCACTTGTGTTGTATCACATACGCATTTGTAAGCAACTGATACGTTCTTCTAATGTGTCTAAATTCATCATAATTCTCTGTTTTAACTTTACAAAAAACTGTTACGGCTCGCAAAAAAAGTATTTTAAATTCTGTAACTGCATAATGAACTTACAAAAAAGTTTCCTATAAAGGCACTCCCGGGTGAAGCATTGGTTTGGGATGGCACTGAAAGTTCTAATGAGATAAGTTGAAAATTGTAAGAATATCTGCTGCAAGAAATTCAATGAATGATTTCGGTCGTGGCATTTAAATAAAAGCATAAATATGTTTATGCTCAATATTTAAATAGCATTTAAGTTCTTCAGATTCATTTATTCAAAAATTCATATTCATCAAATCTACGACTTGCCCAAATGGAGAGACAAGCTCGACTATTGGGCAAAACATATAAACAAAAATTAACAATCCTCATTGATACAGAACAAACAAAAAATGAACCACTAATCCATCAATAATAAAAAAAAAAAAAAAACTTTTTTTTATAAAACGACTATTTTGGTATGTCTAAATTTATCAAAACTCTTTGTTTTAGCTTTGCAAAAAACCAACTGAAGAAATGATTCGAGAATATATACAAAGAACTGAAGCTACAACAGCTCAACAAGGACTTACTGGACAAGCGGTTAAGGTATGAAAATCACAAATAGTTCTAAATAGCAAGACTGCCAACCAATGCATTAAATTGTCCTGGATTTTTCGGGTTGATTCAAAAATTGTAAATTCAAAAAGAGAATTTTCGTCTTCAAAATTACCGTCTGCAAGCTAATGAACATTGGAGCGGAAAACGTATCGTTCATTTTTTCCGTGAAATTGATGTTTGTAAATACGTGAGTGTTAAGGCTATATGATAGCGTAAAAATTATTTTGTGAGCCTCGGCATTGGCTGATGTCTCAAAGACAAAGGGTTTATTTACGAGCTCTCCCACGGGAATAGTTATTCATCAGAAGCTGTTAAAAAATTTTGGTTTGACTGAGGAATTTGACCACAAGACAGTGAAATTTACTTCCCTTTAGTTAGCAAGTTTCTTATTCAAAGTGAAATAGCACCATAGGGAACTTACTAAGTGGCAAGTTACTCAAATAATAATTTCTTTGAATTAATTTTTAGCGTTTTAGGTATTTTAGGGCCTGAACAAATAACCTTTAATTTTCGGGTAGGTCTCGGACACCCTTAATGGTTTTGTTTTTTTTTTATTTGACATTCGGAGAAACCCCGTCAATTGTAGCTTTTTTTTTCTTTTTACAAATTTTCCTACAGTTTCTTGAAATGATTCGTATGCTAAAACTTCTAGATAGTCCTTCATGCTTTGGGGTTCTTATACTTTGGGGGTTTGGGTCGATTAAGTCTAAAGCCTGCTACAGTATTTCCTATCAGTAAAATATTTAAATTCTTACGTCAGTGCCTCAAATCAGATATCAGTCTATCAGTACCGCATCTATGGCAACAATTTGCCAATTTATCTATAACGAGTACAAATGCTAATGTAAGGAAAGCGATTATATTGATAAAAATGGGCTGGATAGCATTATTAGTTTTAATGAATGGGGATCAAGAACAAAACAAGCCACAAAACACTCTATTCAACAATACAACAATACATGCCACATTTCAATTTTAATCCAATATTAACATTTCAATTTTAACAAAACAACTATTCAATTTCAACAATAAATGTCAAATTTCAATTCAATTCAATAGTTCAATTTCAACAAAACAACTATTATTCACTTTCAACAATACATGTCACATTTCAATTTCAACAATACATTAAAGATTTCAATTCAATTTCAACAATTCTATTCAGAAGGTCAATTTAAACAAAAGAACTATTCAATTTCAACAATACATGTTACATTTCAACCTCAGTTCAATCTCAACAATTCGATAAAAAAAAAAAGAAAAAAAAAATCAACAATACATGACACAAGATAAAAGACAATATAGACCTCGCCTTCCCCATCCTAAAGAGGAACAACTTAACTATCCTTTTTCCCACAATATATTAGCATATTTACAATCCTGAACTTTTCTCCTTTTTACTGTCTTCTGCAGGATCCCAGGAGCTCAGTGGTATATATCTTACGATAATATGCTTTGTTTAATGATAAGGCTGTGGGAACTCTGCAAGATTGTGGGCCGCGTCCTCAACCCCTAAATTATGCCTGGGGTGAGAACATTTTGCATCTGGAGCTTGTCTTTTTCTTTCACAACCCCTTTTCCATTTGTTAGTGGTAGAAAATTCGTTCAAATGTGTATTACTTGAGATCTTTGCAGTCTTAAAACCAGTGTTACTATTTCATGAAACTGGATAGGGATGAGGTATGAGAGACTAGGGGGGGGGAGCGAGGCGTGATATTCTATTTGCTGACATTGTTTAACCGCCCTCCTCTCAAACGCCAAGTCATATCGCTTGAAAAAGTGGGATAAGTATTGAAGTTGAAAGAGTCCAGAAGAATAAGCCTCCTTGAAATTCATTGAATAATTTTTGGCCCATTATTTACGGTTGTAATTTTCCAGAACTGTTTTAATATTTGTTAGACTGGAGGATGGTAACTTCCTATACGATCTTAGAAAAATAAACTGTGACTAAGGTCAATAGATTTTTTTTAGTTTACATTTTATTTTTCTAGATTTTTTATTGTAAAGGTGCGCGCTGATTCCTTTTCTGGGTATACTGATAGATCTTATTCTTCCTTGTGGTTTGCCACTCTAACTAGAAACGAGGATAGTAATATTAAATTAAAAAATTAATAAATTAAAAAAAAAATTAAACAATGTTAAATATTCAATATTTCAGCATTCAATTGAGCCTCAATATGTCCAAGCTCAAACAGTACCAACTGCTATGGAAACGGATCAATCTGTACTACCAAACGAATTAGCTCAACGTCCAGTTGAGATGTCAGAGCAAGCGTCGCCCCCAACAGAGGCAGGCGAAATTAAAACTGAAGTAAGTGCTATGTTTTCTACTGTAGAGAAAGCAGACTGCCACCGAATATTTCATTCCCAATATTAAAAAATATACTAAAAAAGAATAACTAAATATGTATATATTTTTGGTTTTCAGTTACAGCCCTGATGTGTTGATGTACATTTTGACATAGAGTTGGCAGTGGTGGCAATTCAAGGAAATATAAGGGAGGGGGCAAAATATTTTTTTTTTATTTAGTCCCGAAATTTTATTTGTTTTTTTTTTTCAATTTATAACTGAACATCCGAAACGATGTGTTTTTCAAATAAAATTTAAATAGATTATCTAGTTAAGTTTTTTTTTGTTATTCTATTAAATTAACTTCAATGAGCAATTTACGCCCCTTCACTTGGAAAATTAGCTATTTTATTTCTGTTTTTCAGGGAAATTAAAAAAAAATCTTTATTGAAGATTCAAAAAAGAATGTGATTTTCTTTTTTATAATCATTCATTACATATTAATAAATACATATTAATAAAGGCAGGCGAAATTAAAACTGAAGTAAGTGTTTTGTTTTCTACTGTAGAGGAAACAGACTGCCACTGAATATTACATTCCCGAAAAATCTTGTAATTTCAGTCCTGGATTTGAGATCTTGGGGAAAGTCTAATATATTAATAAATAGAATAATTAAAAAAGAATAATTAAATCTGTATATTTTTGGTTCTCAGTTATAGCCCTGATGTGTTGATGTACAATTGGTGTAGAGTTGGCAGTGGCGTCAATTCAAGAAAATGTAGAGGAGGGGGCAAAATAATTTTTTCAAAATTTAGTGCTGCAATTATATTGTTTTTGTTGTATTTTTTTTTCAATTTGCTACTTAACATCCAAAACGATGTGTTTTTCAAATAAAATATCTAGTTAAGTTGTTTTTTTATTCTATTAAATTAATTTTTTTATTTCTGTTTTTCTGGGAAATTAAAAATTTTCTTTATTGAAGATTCAAAAAAGAATGTAAGTTTGTTTTATGTTTTACAATCATTACATATTTTTGTGCACTTTTTTACCGGCCAAAAGACTCTTTTTACGATTGTGGGAACCTACCCTTATTTTTTTCCGCTTTCCTATGTTCTGTCTTTTTTAGAGGCAAGGAAAATGAATAAATCTGATGTAATACAATTTATCTTTTAAAAGTTCTATCATTTTTTAAACCCTTATGTATAGCAAACGTTTATAGACGTTTCGAAAAACAAAGCTGAGGTAACTATCACATTACAGATGCGCAGTTTCTGTTTTTGAGTTTGGAGGGGATATACAGAATATGCCGACAAAATCGTCCAGCGTGCCGACAAATGTAGATACATAAGCTAAATTAATTTTAAAACATAAGCTAGATTATATTGTACGTGCCGACATCTTGGAACTTTTGGAGGGGGGAAGTCTAATTGACAGTGCCTACATTACGGACAAAATTCGCTCTATAATATCTTACATAAGGTGAAGGCTTAAGTTACCTTAGTTTGAAAGGTTCTATGGTCTATTGTGATAGCGCCATTAGTTTTCGGGTGATCTTGATTGACAATGACAAATATATTATCATTCGAGGATTCTTAGCATATCACAGAAAATTAAGAAACTATACAATTTAAAGATTAAATTTAAGATTTAAGTTACAATTTAAAATTTAAAGTTTAATAAAAACTAACGAAAAAACGATCAAAAATGTGTTGTTTTTAAGGCCAACGAAAATTAAACAAAGCGAATATTTCGGGAGGACAATCGCCTCTCTTCTTTTGTGTGAACAAAAAGTGTGTGGTTTTTTTTTTAAGGAAAATGCAAAAAAATGTGGAAAGACATAGAAAACCAAAACAACGCGTAGAGCCAATGGGAAAAAACAAACAAATAAAAGCCAAAATTAGAAGATAAATAAAATTCAATAAAAACTAAAATTAGAAAAATTAAAACTAAAAACCTTAACACCAAAGGCGAGATCACTTGCCAATACCTCCGATTAGCAAAAAATGCAAAAACTTTTCACTGCTCAATGATTCCTGCCACAGAAAAAATTGTTCCGAGTCACCTCCTAATGGTGCTTTCACATTACACCGTAGAACCTTTCATGCTAACATAATTTAGAATTTTACGGTGCACTATGTAACATGTAATCTATGTAATTAATTAATTATTTAATGTAATTAATTAAACTGTACTATTTAATTTGTCCGCCATGTAGTCAGTGCCAAGCAGACTCAAGCTCTGCATTGAATCCTATGTTACGTACGTTTATGTTACGTTATGGAAAACATAGTTGTAATTATATAAAATTCCTGTATAAGAAGCTAATAAATTTTGAAAATAAATTAATGAACTTTTTCTAGAAATCTTTTCACGTCATCTTTTCATTCACCCTGCTCAAATAATATAAGGTATCTTTTCATTCACCCTGCTCAAATAATATAAGGTAGATCAGAGCCTGAATCTCAATGCGCATTTAATATTTTCAATTTGTGACTAGTTTGTTTATGATGATTATGACAATTTAAGACGAGAATCCTGGTGGTTCTATGAATCTCTGCGATAGCCTAGTGTGAAAGGACTTGTTTAAGTGTGAAAGTTTATACCTAAGGTACCGTAACTTAAAATACCGTAATTTTCGTACCGTCACGAAAATTACGTACATATTAGCTGCGTAAAGCTGCGTCATACAGTGTGAGTGTTAAATCCACGGTTATATTTCCATGAATTGATATTATGCTGTATACATATATATATATGATATTATGATATTATGCTGTATGCTGTATATATATATATGTCATATATATATATATATATATATATATATATATATATATATATATATATATATATATATATATATATATATATATATATATATATATATATATATATATATATATATATGACATATATATATATATATGACATATATATATATATATATATATATATATATATATATATATATATATATATATATATATATATATATATGTAGTACCGGGAGCCCGGCTGCGTTGCCACCGGCACTCGGTACGTGGCAGGTTTCTATATATGGATTTTCATTATCGTTTTAACAGCAGACGTGAGGTTCTTTTTTATGTCATGACGGAAACACAGTTTTGTTATGACCATCCTGGGAAAAATATGAATTCTTCCTTAAAGTTCAGACCTATTTAGATCTTTCTTGTGACCTGAATGTCATTGATGTAATATATATTATAATTATTAGTCGTTTAATTAATTTTTAAAAGAATGAAATATCAGTCTAACAATAATGCGTTTCGTTGGTAGTTGTCAGGGCTTCCCTCCACACTTTATCATATGTTCTTCCTTCATTTTCAGGTGGTACGAAAACTTTTATTGCTAGGTTGTCTTTTCAGACGAGAAAATGCCACTTGTAACAGTCCTTGATTAAAAACTGGAGTACTGAGGTCGACACCAACAACTTCAAAAGCTTGCCGTTGCAGCATATGTATAGTCATGGCAAATGCGGGTCGAAGTGGAAATTGATGTCCTTGAACAGTACATCCAAGTTGACCTCTACTAGGGTCCATCCTAACTCGGGATAGCATTAAGAGTATATGCACGGCGCATACTTCATTACATGCAAGAGGGTTAAATCGTCTATAATCGATACTATCTCGCACAGTAAAAATGAAGTGCACTTTCGGAGGTTGTTGTCCTAGTGAAGCAGCAAGTTGATTTGCATCATCCTCCACTTCAAACATTTTTTCGTAACCTTTGGCATAGCCGTTTGTGTCTCGTAATATTTCCTCCAAGAGATTCACTAGATTACGAGAGATCCCATAATTTATAGGATGTGTGAGATGTTCCTCAACATCTTCGTTGGGGCCTAAAAAGTATATTTAGCTCTACGAATGTGGCTCAATTTCATCTTCAGTAGTTTTTGATAGATGTGCTGCCTAATTGATTTTGTGATGACTTTGTCCAGTTACTTTAGAGCTAAATATATTACGACTATTTATGGTTCAATCATCGCTTACGTTGAACAAAGCTAGAGCAAAACACGAGTTCAAGTTTCGAATATGTTTATAAAATTCTTCATAGGGCAAGTGACGTCATGAAAAAAGGCAAACTAATTCATTTGGAATTTATGGTGGCGACAATGCAATTCGACCATGCAAGCAGCAATCTCCAAAGGAATCACCTTTGTTTTCTACTCTTTCCTCGGGAAATTGGAGGGCTCCACAGTGAATACAAGCAATGTTGATGGGTCCCAATGACTTATATGCAACATTTACTGAGTTAATGACATGTTTGTTCGTATATGCTTGGCTTTGTACCACACGTTGTTGGTGTCGAAGATTAGGACGTCGCTGTTCTTCTAACCGCCCCTGTCTTGGCTCTTCATTTTCATTTTTGATACTTGCTTTTGCCTAAACACATTTATCTGTTTCTTCCAAACGCATTTGTCTTTCTTCCTTATTTTGAATTTGGATTACTTCAGGCAATTTAGAAATGCCCTTTGCTTTAGCTGCTCGTATTGGTCTTGACGGTCCAGGTTGATTTTCACTCACTGTGAATTTCATTTGTTCGGGCTGTTCTCTCGGTCTTTTCACGTTTGACAGTTCATGTGATTCCAAAGAGTCATCATTTGCAATAAATGTAAATTTTTTTGGGGGGTCTTCCTAAATGCATTATATAGCTGGATGCTCTCAAGCCTGTAGGCCTCATTCACGTATTGAGTATCTTTTTTCAAACAAAAACCAAACTAATTTCAAAATTGTCAAGTATTTTACTAGTTTGAATTAGAACATTAAAATTACTGCTCACGACAGTCTCATTAATTGACGCCAAGCCTTCTCTTAGCTAAGTATTTGTGTATGTAAAAGTCAGATGTGTATTTGTGATACATCTGACTTTTCTGAACTTCATTGATGGTTAGTCCCAGTTATTAACTTTCCTTTAAAGTCAAGAGACAGCGACACCTTAGCTTAAGAGAAGCTCCTTAGCTTCTCTTAGCGACATCTAGCTTAGGCGACACCTAGCTAAGCTAGGTGTCGCTGTCTCTTGACTTTAAAGGAAAGTTAATAACTGGGACTAACCATCAATGAAGTTCAGAAAAGTCAGATGTATCACAAATAAGGTACGTACCTGTACCTTAACGAAAAAATTACTGAATAATTTGATGATAAGTACCCAGAAAGTAGAAAAATTAGGATCCTCCCTCCCCCTTATCTTATGTATGTTCTCATTGTAATTATGTCTCCATTTTGAAAGCACAAAGGCACTCTTCTTCGTAAACGAAGAAGTCAATAAAAATCCTAAAACAATGTTTTACTTAGAACACAAATATAAGAATCTTGAATGAAAAAAGAAACAAAAAAGGACTTTTAAATTTTATTTTACAGTAAAAGCACTTATGTCCAGAACGTTGGTTACATTTGCGTCAGCAATTGTATTCGGTCTCCCTTGCTTAATTTTCTCAAACTCTTTCGCCCTGTCATTTCCTGATGGTCTTTGAATGTCATCTGCATACACGCTCTTAATAACCTTGATTACCTTTAGATAAAGAACGGGTTTGGAGCCATTGCTGAAAAGGTGTCTAACGGGCACGTGCCGCAAGTTGAAGAGAACGTTGCTTATGGCCATGGGCCAGCTGCTCCATCCGCTGAGCCAGCTGGCCAGCATGTTGAAGTTTCGGCAGTAAAGCATCCAGAGATCGTAAGTAAATCTTTTGTGTCATCTTACTTTTCCTAAAAAAAAATTTCAGGAGTAAGTTTTCAGTAATAGCAAACCAATGGTGCCAATGGGGAGCGGGGCCATTCTCTCCCTCAAGATGTTTTTTCTCTACCCTATATTCAGAAATACCTTTTTAGGTATCCCCCCTCCTCCCCTACACTTCCGTGAATCGACACCTCTATAGCGAACATTAACTTTATGATAGAGTCAGTTTTAAAAAAAGGAGAAATAATCCCTCAGAATGATGAAATTTGCAAGTCTAGTCATCTATTTTGTTTTTTTTTTTGTTTTTTGTAATCAGCAAAGCTAAATAAATTATAACGAAAAATATTGCATTTTATTTTTACAGTAATTCATAGAGTTAATTTCTTTATTTCTAATTTATAGCTTAATTTCTAATTCATATTATAAATTATTAATTAATTATCATATAATTAATTATCATATAATTAACTTATAATTCATAGCTTAATTTCTTTTATCTGGAAAAATTTGTCAAGGACCAGGATAATTCTGTCCACAAAGAATTATCCTTCAGTGGTCTTCCCTTTTCCTATATAAATAACTACCCATAACAATAACTACCATATAACTTACACATATAAGAAATAACTACACATATAACAACCCATATAAATAAGTAAAAAGAATACTCTTTAGCCGGAACGCACGCACAACGTTTTTGGGAGGGGGCTGGCAATGATAGAAAAGAAATTTTCGGAAACTTGAATAAAAATACCCTAAAATTTAGAGAAGAAATTAGGATTACGTGGGAGGGGCAAGGCCCTCTCCTGGTGACCTTCCGTTTCTATTTAACGACGAGTGTGCTGCAACACATTGACGAGATTGACGTTGCACGTGTGACAATAATTCCAAAATTTTTCCAAAATTCCAAAAATTTCAATTCTCAAAATTGATGCCATAAGTATTATATCTAATTGGCTAATCACAAATTCCAGTCTTTTCCTGATAAATGTCAATTTAACAGATTTTTTGACAAATGACAATTTTTTCGTCAATCATACATTTTTTTGGTTCACAAAAATGGATGTCTTAAACTCTGATTGATTAGTCGCAAATCATATGCTTTAATGTTGATCAATGTTGAATTATGGATTAAAGTGAATGCATTTGCAAAATTATGAGCTGGGATATACAGCAGTTGTACAGAATTTTAATTTTATTGATAATAGTCGGATTGATTAATTATTAATTAGTGGTCGGATTAGTTGGATTAATGGTTGTATTTGTTAATAATTAAAGTTGGATTATGGATTAAAGTGAAAGCATTTGAAAAATTATGAGCTGAGATATACAGCAGTTGTACAGAATTTTAATTTTATTGATAATAGTCCGATTGATTAATCATTAATTAGTGGTCGGATTAGTTGGATTAATGGTTGTATTTGTTAATAATTAAAGTTGGATTATGGATTAAAGTGAAAGCATTTGCAAAATTATGAGCTGGGATATACAGCAGTTGTACAGAATTTTAATTTTATTGATAATAGTCGGATTGATTAATTATTAATTAGTGGTCGGATTAGTTGGATTAATGTTGTATTTGTTAATAATTAAAGTTGGATTATGGATTAAAGTGAAAGCATTTGCAAAATTATGAGCTGGGATATACAGCAGTTGTACAGAATTTTAATTTTATTGATAATAGTCGGATTGATTAATTATTAATTAGTGGTCGGATTAGTTGGATTAATGGTTGTATTTGTTGATAATTAAAGTTGGATTATGGATTAAAGTGAAAGCATTTGAAAAATTATGAGTTGGGATATACAGCAGTTGTACGGAATTTTAGTTTTGATAATCGTTGGATTAATTAGCTATCAATTAGTGGTTGGGTTAGTTGGATTAATGGCTGGATTTGTTGATAATTAAAGTTGGAGAATGGATTAAAGTGAATGCATTTGAAAAATTTTGAGTTGGGATATACAGCAGTTGTACGGAATTTCAGTTTTATTGATAATGGTTGGATTAATTAATTATTAATTAATGGTTGGGTTAGTCAGATTAATGGCTGGATTTGTTGATAATTAAAGTTGGATTATTGATTAAAGTGAATGCATTTGAAAAATTATGAGTTGGGATATACAGCAGTTTTACGGAATTTTATTTTTGATAATCGTTGGATTAATTAGTTATCAATTAATGTTTGGGTTAGTTGGATTAATGGCTGGATTTGTTGATAATTAAAGTTGGATAATAGATTAAAGTGAATGCATTTGAAAAATTTTGAGTTGGGATATACAGCAGTTGTACGGAATTTCAGTTTTATTGATAATGGTTGGATTAATTAATTATTAATTAATGGTTGGGTTAGTCAGATTAATGGCTGGATTTGTTGATAATTAAAGTTGGATTATGGATTAAAGTGAATGCATTTGAAAAATTATGAGTTGGGATATACAGCAGTTGTAGGGAATTTTAATTTTGTTGATAATGATTGGATTTGTTGATAATTAAAGTTGGATTATGGATTAAATTGAATGCATTTGAAAATTTTTTTTGTTGGGATATACAGCAGTTGTACGGAATTTTAGTTTTGTTGATAAGTGCGATCAGAACGTTGCCTGACCTAACTGGAAAATGTTCATATTACGTTATATGGATATTGTCAAAAAATCCTGTCAAATTGACATTTATCAGGAAAAATCTGACATTTGTGATTGGCCAATCAGACATAATATTTGAACAATTTCAAATTAAGAAAAAACAACATGGAAAACTATATTCAAGATCACATTTATATCCTTTGTTCAATGCCATATTTAGAGGGAGTGCTTAGAAGTTTTAAGACGCCTTTCTCCATCCCCCAAAATTTTTGTCTGACTTGTAAAAACAAAGCAAAAATGCATATAAATAATTTTGATGTTTATCTAGAAGTTTTTCTTTGTTTAACAGTTTTTCTTATCTATTTAAAAATGTGTTTCTTTGTGCCCCTATCCTGGATTTTTTTAATATTTAGTATGTAGTAGCGAGACCCAAAATGAGTCAGTTGGTCATATGCAACTTCGAATTCAGACTCGGTGGATGGCAAAACATTGGAAAGTTGTCAAGCTAGGTGGAGAAACTTTCAAGAATGGATCGAAAGCCCAAATAACCTAGTACTTAAGTACTTAGTTGATAAATTAAGTAATAAGTATAAGAAACTTTCTAATAAATTAAGTATGAGAAACTAATAACTAATAAGTATGAAACTAATAAGAGAAATAAGAATAAGACTAATAAGAGAAATTAATAAGAGAAACTAATAAGTATGATAAATTAAGTATGAGAAACTTTCAAGAATGGATCGAAAGCCCAAATAACCTAGTACTTAAGTACTTAGTTGATAAATTAAGTATTAAGTATAAGAAACTTTCTAATAAATTAAGTATGAGAAACTAATAACTAATAAGTATGAAACTAATAAGAGAAATTAATAAGAGAAATAAGAATAAGACTAATAAGAGAAATTAATAAGTATGATAAATTAAGTATGAGAAACTTTCAAGAATGGATCGAAAGCCCAAATAACCTAGTACTTAAGTACTTAGTTGATAAATATGCTTTGTATGCTGATTTCAAATGTATTGTATTAATATTTCAAATACATCCATAAAAGAATTATGTTTATATACAAAGACCGTTAGGTCACCTTGTTGTGACGCATAGATCCAGTGGTATTAACTGGGTGGGGCTGTATCCCTAGATTTTGAAAGATACATTGGGAGGGGGGATGTTTCCATTGAAAATGCTTTTTTTTGGCGACTTTCATTGAACAAATTAAAAAAAAATAATAATGAATTTGTCCTCCCTTTTTCCTGGAAATTCGTTTATTGACGCCATTATATAGAGTATGGTTGCAGCAGTAGTTGCAATCTAGTAAAAAGCAGAACACAGTCTTTAGTAGGCTAAAATTTTCTTACGGATGCTTAAGTAGAAAGGACACCTTCACTTCCTGTCGCCGCTCGCAAATCGTGGAATTTTAACCTGTCTTGAATTTTATATATTTTCCACGTGTTTGTCTATTTTTTTGGTTGCTGTGGTTTTTTTTTCACTGTTGTGGTCCTACCCAAGAACTGTGACACTTTGAAACGAATGATTGTGGTCATGCTGATCTTATGTATCATTTCGTGAATTTTTGTAAAATTTTCAGTTTTATAAAAACGTAATTGAACAGGACTAAAAAAAAATGCCTCTTTTTATGTATTGTTTTTCAATGCTGTGGCTTGTGGCCCTACCAAATAGTTGAGACCCTTTGAAATAGATGATTGTGGTCATGCTGATCATATGTATCATTTCGTGAATTTTTGTAAAATTAACTGTTTTATAAAAATGTTATTGAATTGAACTAACGAAAGGTATTTATTACGTCTTTAAGTGCATATTTTCAATTTACATTTCAGTTTGTGCACCTGCTAATTTACTTTCTTTCTGTTTTATGCAGCATCGATATTACCTGTAAATAGGTAAGGTGCTCTTTTCCGCAATGCTAAAAACTATGCATCTTCTTGGACTTATTGCTGATGTGCATGCGCATGCGCATAAAGGTTGCGCTTAAAAATAGGATAGCTTTTAAAGTATATTTACTTTTCAAAGGGTTTTTTGTGGTAGGATGTGCTTCGATGGTCATAACTGCTGAAGTGTCTACTCTCAAATCAGGGAAGGGGATACTCAAATCGTCGGGAAGGGGATAATACAAAATGTTACATCATTTGAATAAGTGGTGTCAAGAATTGCAAGAAACCTTAGGATTTTGGGAGGCCGGGACCCCCCTCCCCTTCTCTTGGACATGCATGATCCAAATTTCCCATTATATAGCATTGATAAATGTCACTTAGCATGTTTTGTTTTGCTTCATGATCAATACGGTCGACAGAGCCGCTATCTATTCTTTTATTAGCGTTTCAAAAAAAGAAGATATTAGTTCCGAAAATTTTCTTTCGTTTTTCTTTTTTTGTTGATTCTTTGCGGTTCTCGCGTACAGTCGTTGAGCAAGCTTCTACAGGTTGATTTTTACCACAATGGAAAAAAGATGGCTTTAATTTTTTGGTCAAATAAAATTGTAAATGTCACCGTCATGACGTGTCATGGTCCCATCCTGATTTTTTTGCGTTTTTTTTTATAGAGTTGCATGTGAGCACGCTTCTATGGGTTGATTTTCATCATAATAAAAGAAAAGATGGCTGGTATTTTCTCATATCAGTCATGGTTTATTTTTTAAATTTATTTTTGGAAACATTATTTAGGTAATCTATATCTTTCTAAGTCATTTAGAGTTTTACATTGGTCATTTCTATTATGACACATTTCGTTTTTAATTATTTTTAAGATAGTGTGATTTTTATACTATTGTATAAATACTATATCTAATACTATCTATACGATTTCTGGGTCCCGTATTGTTAATGGGTAACTATGTCATGTTTAGTTTGAAAATCTCACGCAAAGGGGCAATGTTTTTGTACCGCTATCGTTCGCCCACTGAGCTGGTGAAATCGGTTGACCGCAGTTGACCATTGTTATCCATGATGTTTAGTTTTCAAAATCTCGCGCAAAGGGCATTGTTTTGTACCGCTATCTTTCACCTACTGAGGTGGTGAAATCGGTTGACCGCAGTTGACCATTGTTATCCATGATGTTTAGTTTTCAAAATCTCGCGCAAAGGGCATTGTTTTGTACCGCCATCTTTTACCTACTGAGGTGGTGAAATCGGTTGACCGCAGTTGTTATCCATGATGTTTACTTTTGAAAATGTCGTGCAAAAGGCATTATTTTTATACCGCTATCGTTTGCCTAAGCTGGTGAGATTGGTGCCGAAAATAGCTCAATCTTTCGCACACTTTATTCTCAATCTTTCACAGCCTGAATGAAATCTACCTTCCAAATACCTCTATCATTAGAAAAGTACCTTCTCAACTGAGTTGGAAATGAACATCTTTTTGGATAACTCCGAAGATCACACTGCCTTTCCATGACGAAAATATAACAGTTCAAAATAGGGATGAAACCTTTTAATCGACAGTGAACAGATATAATTTTTTTTTAATTAGATATTCGAACACATATACAGTGTTCATCATCAGCAGTAAAACTATGGTGACTATTTTTACTGCTGATAATGAACACTGTATATGCATTCGAAATATCCAGTTAAAAATTTTATATCTGTTCTCTGTCGATTAAAAGGTTTCATCCCTATTTTGAACTGTTATATTTTCAACATCTTTGTGAACAGATAAGTATGTTTCTATAGCCACTTAATCTATTTTACTTGATTATTCTTATGGGTCATGTTGGCAAGTTATAATTATAATAAAGTAAAAAAAAATTATTATTACACTTATCAACTTATATGTCTATTCATTTTTAAAAGTTTATAAGGAAGTCCTGGGATAGTGTAATGGATAGATACTCTGCTCGGCAATACGGGCCCTAGGGGTTTATTCAATATTAGCGGTTAATTTAATTAGGGGTTAATTTTGTCTGCAAAGGCCATTTGAATGTTTAAGAAATGTCAAGGTGCCATTTTGTTTTAATACCAATAACTTTTATTGAGTTGGCTTATGTTTTCTAGGGTGCACAACAGTCTCCAATCAGACAACATCATGGATTAGTGAACTCTGTTGAAAATACTTCTAATGATCAATTAGTGAAAGAGTAATTATTCACGCTTGCTTTTTCCCCTATTTTACCCTTTTTACAATAGTTGACATTTTAGTTGATGCTTCAAATTGAAAGAGTATACCACCAGGGTAGCAAAAAAACACTACTGAAATTTTATGTTGATAAAAGAAGCAGTATATTTTGTCCTCTGAAAAAAAAATTTATGATAGATAGTGTTGTTCAATTCTATCCCGCTTCTTTTTTTTCTACCCAGACACTCAATTTTTTAACCACCTCGAGTTTTCATGTATTTCATGGCGATTTTATAGACACCACCATAAAAGTTGTTCATCTTGGAACCACCATTTTGAAGTGAATGCGTTATGAATTTAGAAGGTCATTTTTATCACATTAAATAATGTATACTTTATTATTAAAGCACTGTATGTAATGCTTTAAAATCTAACCATGTATCAGTAAATATCCTACTTAGCTAAGTTAAGCTTACCATTTGGCTGCTTTGTGGGTTTATCTCTGCTTAGCAATACAGGGCCCAAGGTTCTATCCCAGCTACCACAGGACCTGGAATAAGATTAGGTACTTTGTCTCTTTTTATTTCTTTGCCAACTTAATTCATAACTTTAGGGTGTAAATTGGTGCGTAATTTGTCTTTTTTATAATTACCTATATATTAAATATAGTATAACTGGATATGTTTTCTTTATTTATCAGCTTGGAAAGGGGGAAAATCTAGAAAAGATGGCAGTTTTTCATTGCGTTTCAGCTTTAATCAAGTTGCAGTTGTGAAATCTGAATGTATTATTATTATTATTATTATTTAAGAATTAACGACGCTTCTTGACTACTATGATCCCTGCGTCGGAAATCTGAATGTAAGTGGTTAATCTAATACTGATTAAATAACTCGCTTTACTAGCGCAACCTACATTGTACGACAAAAGATGGCAGTTGTTCGTTGTGTTTCAGCTTTAATCAGTTTGCAGTTGTGAAATCTAGGTAGGTGGTTAATCTAACACTAATTAAATAACTCTCTTCACTAGCGCCACCAAATATGGTTCAACCGTCTCAATCCAAAATATGTTATGTTCTAGAACTGATTTCAGGCTAATTTAGTTTATAACGGCTTTGACAAATTCAAATTCAAGATTCTCTGTCTAATTTTTTAAAAGTTTTTTTCAGAGTTACCAAGTGATGTCCAAGAATAGAATATTGGAAGATACAGTGATGACAGTGTTCAAGTATAGTTCTGAGGGCTGGGCACTGCCAAAGGCGGAGGAGGATGGTGCTAGATGTTTTCTAGAGAAATTGTCTATGGGTTGTTTTGGGTAACTGACTGACTGATCCTATCTCAAATAGTAAGCTCTATGATTGATGTGGTTCAGTCTGCTTTCTAGGGCTATGATAAGAGAAAGAATCAGATGGCTCTGCGAATGAATGACTACAAATTTTTCTTGTCGGCCAATCGTCTAGGGCCAAACAAAAAGCGAGTCATTGCCGAATGGGGTGAGAGGATATCGTAAGGAAAGATTTAAGGGAAATGGGAACTTTTTGGGAAGATGTGAATAGGGAGGCTTTGAGTAGATTGGGATGGAGTAGGACCTTGCGTACCTGTGTTGGCCTCAGGCGGCTTGGTGCTACAGTTAGTTGTTAGTAATAGTAGCTAGAAAGTTCCCAATTGTGAGGTGAAGATTCGACCCCTCCCCCAAAATTTTGGAAAATACTCTTTTCCGACATTTTCATTGAAAAACAAAAAAAGCCAACTAAACCAAACAAAATATGTTTTTCTTGTATTTTTCTCCAAGAAACTTAAAAAAAAATGGGCCCTCTCTCCTAGATTTTCGTGAATTAATGCCTCTATTTTGTTTTAGTCCCTGCTTGTCTATAAATCTATGCATTGCCTGTACATTAGACGGGAAAATCTTACCTCCTATCTAGTACGAAATTATCCTAATAGCAAATTAGGTATTACAGTAGAAAAATGGAACGAAGTGAAAAAAGTTTTTTTGTGGAGTCGATCCACTCCAACTCTAACTCTGACTCTTGAAACTTTAAACATAATTGCTCCGACTCTTAATATTTTCTTCAAAGAAGTAAAAAACTCTGACTTTAATATTCCTATTAATTTACAGCAGAAATTAAATTTATAAGATCCTCCTTAAATACATTCATAGTTTTAACAAATCTTGTTAATTATAATTAGCCCATAATATTAATTTTATTTTCATTGTCTTTTTTAGCATTGGCTTGACTCCAGCCTTTATTTGTTTCCATAACTCCGACTCCAGAGGGTTTTACACTATTTCTGATGCTCCAACTCCATTCATCAAAAGTTGCTAAAACTCCAATCTTGGCTCCGCAACCTGATAAAAAATGGATGTTAAGAAACGGGATTTAAAAAAACAGATGATATTCTACTGCAAGATGCTACTGCTACTACTGCTAATAGCTCACCTCAGCACCGAGTCGCCCAAGGCCAGCAGAGCTGCACATGCTCCTTCTCCATCCTAATCTATTCAAACCCTCCCTTTTTACACCCTCCCAGGAAGTTTTATTTCCCTTAAATCTTTCTTTAAAACATCCTCCCACCTCAACCGCGGACGATTTGCTTTCTGTTTAGCCCTAGACAGTTGGCCGAAAACAAACATCTTCGGCAATCTGTCATAATTAATCCGCAGAACTTGCCTTAGTTACCTCAACCTTTCTCTCATTATAGCCCTAGAAAGCGGGATTGAATAAGACTTTTCGTACAGTTTACTGTTTGAAATACGGTCAGTCAGCCGGGTATCCAAAACAATTCGTAAGCAATTTCTGTGTAAAATTCTTTCAAATCTTCATCCGTTTTTCGGAGCCCCCATGTTTCAGAACCGCATTTGCCCACTGACATAACTGTAGCTTCCAACATTCTACCCTTGGCTCAGAGACTTATCTTTCTATTCTTCCAAACTATTTTCAACTGCAAAAACACTGAAGATTGAACCGCGGCTAAAGTAACCAAAAATTAAAAAGCGCCTTAAAAAACTGGCTAGCGAGAAATTGTCATTTGTTGCTGATTCAGGAATTGCATCTATGATTTCGACAAGTCTTAATGGCAAAATTTTATTTTGAAAATATTGAGTGGGCTGTTGAAACAAAAAAAGATTAAAGAATGAAAAAAAAATATTAAGAAGGATATCGAACAAAATTAGGACACACTATATGCAGGACGGTAGTCAAAAGGATGCTTGTCAGATATATAAAAGGAACGGCTGAGTGTATGAACTTCAACTTTTATTGCCAGTTGAGGGGGACGTTGAAGAATGATCGGAGGACAAACAGCCCCCTCCCCCTTTTAGATGGCCCCTCCCCTCAACACTGATAGAAATTCTGGAAAGCCATTTTGTCAAAATAGTCAGAAGGACTAACAATTATGCCGGAGATACCATGCCCCCTGCAGCCCCTGGGGCAAGAAATGTAAATTTTGCTATTGAGTTTTGAAATTGAGGACGTCATTCTAGGAAAAGTAATTTTTAAAAGATTGTAAAAAAAGCTAAAATGAGCAGAAATAAATTGGTCCATTTTTTACATGCAGGATTTATTATTGGGAAAGGTAAAATGTTTGATCCTGGGTGTGTATTGAGGTGAAATTTTGGGTCCGCTTAGGGTATGTTGAGCTAAATCAAAAGACTACGTGCATTGTTTCTACCATATTCTTAGGATCATTACTGCTGCTACTGCGTCTGCTCGCAACTGTGACTGCGATTACGATTACATTTACTTGCAACAATTTTCGAGGAGCTTTGAAGAGGATACTAAAAAAATCAAGACACATTATGTACATGCTGATTGTCAAAAGGGCGTATCACCAATATCTCATGGATGCCTGAGAGTATTAAGCTAAAACTTTTAGGGTATGTTCGGGGGTACTTGAAAGTGATCAGAGGGCCGCTAGTCCTCTTGCATCCTATTCAGATCCCCCTTCTCAAACACTTATCTAAATTTCGAAAATCTTTCGAGCCTTTTCGTTCGATTCTGCCCTTTCGTTGGATTTTCGCTGGACAACTGTGATGGCTCGGGGATGTCAAGAGAATAGACCACGACCGTCTACCAAAATTTTCCCTCGAAGGAACCATAGATTGATCTCGACCACGAGGAAGACCTCACAAGAGGTGGATCGAAAACTTTTACCGAAAGTGTATCGTAGAGTTGACTCGAACTGTACACGATAGAACAACATACCGCGCCCTAGTTCCTGCCCTGTCTAAAGGAGTGGCCTCAAAACGTCCCACGAGGATGGACGGGACTTGTGAGTAAGTTTATTTGAACTTCTAATCAGAGTTCTCACTCTGTTGACTCCTTCAAAAGAAGGTTCAACAGACATTTACAACCTCGAAGTTTCAAAACGAGGTCAAGGAATAATGGCAGAATCAGATACCTTTAAGTACCTGGCGCCGTGAATATAGGTATTTATATTATTTATATAGATATATAATAGAAACAATTTTAAAGATTCCACAGGCAGTTCAAAATTTTTTGTAACAAGTACTATCGGACGTTCTAGACATTAGAAAGATAAGTATTTCAATAGATTTAAGATGATTTTACAAGGAATACTAGGAAACACTAGGAATACTAGGAAAACAGAAATTTGGTATGGGTTATGATGGGATTTTGAGACAGATTTTTTTAAAGAAAAGTAAAGAATTTGAATTTTCTGTAGTTTTCATATAGAAAGAACACATTTCAATGGGTTTTTTTTCATTGGTATTAGAATGTGGTGAGATGCAAGGGTGCATCCAGGATTTGTTTGTTTTTTGGAATGGTGGGAATAAATAAAAAACGAAAAACGCATCAATAATTGGTTAATATGCATTTTCGTTAGCTTTTTACGAGCAATACAGGAGGGGGGCAAACTCCATACCCCACCCCCCCTCTTGGTTGTAGCCTTGGGTTGACGGCTCATTTGACAGTAAATCACCATATGTAATATGTTTTAAAATCTAAGATTAAGATGGGCCTGTTCATAAATTTTCTGTTGCTACTTGTGTCTTTCTTGCGGCTTACGCATTTAAATATTGGTTGAGCATTTTTCCCCCTAGCTTATTCTCTGTCTCCTTCAGTAACTTCAAGTGTACTATGTTTATAACAGTTGTGAGTGATGTAAGTTTTTCCATCATATTCCCGAGTAGGAAATATTTTTTTGATTTTTAAATAATAATGCTCTTTCCAAAGTTTGAGAACGTTATCAACGGATCTTCATCTCGGAACGTCATCGGAATTTCATCTGCTAGGGACAATACGAACTTTTATATCATCAAATATGTTTTTTTCTGTCACATATGCATTTTGTCATGAACTATTCTTGTAAAAACAAAATGCAGTAAATACGTCATGGTTGTAACGATAGCAACCTATTAAAGAACGGACCACGGCCAATAGCCCCGAAAAACTCAAAAAATATGTCAGTAAATACGTCATGGTTGTAGAGATAGCGACCTATTAAAGAACGGACCACGGTCAATAGCCCCCAAAAACTCAAAAAATATGTCAAATACGTTATGGTTGGGGCGATAGCAACCTAGTAAAAAACGAACCACGGCCAATAGCACCCAAAAAGTCAAAAAATATGTCAGTAAATACGTTATGGTTGGGGCGATAGCAACCTAGTAAAAATCGAACCACGGCCAATAGCACCCAAAAAGTCAAAAAATATGTCAGTAAATACGTTATGGTTGGGGCGATAGCAACCTAGTAAAAAACGAACCACGGCCAATAGCACCCAAAAAGTCAAAAAATATGTCAGTAAATACGTTATGGTTGGGGCGATAGCAACCTAGTAAAAATCGAACCACGGCCAATAGCACCAAAAGGTCAAAAAATACGTCAGTAAACACATCATGGTTACAGCGATAGCAACCTAGTAAAGAACAAACCACGGCCAATAGCACCCAAAACCTCATAACGTGCTTTAAAAAAAAACTCTCTTGGGAAAAAAATGGTCATTTGTGGCTGATTCAGGAATGGTAACTATTATTTTTCGAGTAGTTCTAGTTAAAAAAGACTGTCGGAAAATAAATTTATGGGAACTTCAAAACCAGCCTTGACAAAGCTGACGGATCAAAACAAAACGTACACTACTGGAATTGTCATTGCCGAAAACTCGCCACAGAAAAGTTACAGTCCCCACCTTCATCAACATGGAAAATAACCTGCATGGGTAGTACTGATGTGTCCTCTATTTTTGATCTTTTTTGTCACGGCTATTGGGAAACTGGAACAACATAGAGAGTAGTCGCTAAAATGCTGTAGCATGCCCAAGCCCGTATTCAGGGGAGGGGTCATTAGATTTGAGTCTACCCTAATGTTGGTCCGACTCGTAGAAACGTAATAAAAATGCATGGAAAATGTACAAAATATATTTTTTTTTGCGTTTTTTCAAGTTTTTTATTCACTCCCCCCTCACCCGAACAAAAATCTTAGATACGGCACTGAGCATACCTGCTGGGAAAATCTTAAAAATCAGCTAAAAAGGAATAACATTTGGGCGATTTGACAGCATGGGGAGTTCCCGGTGGTGTTACCCGTTTGGTTGAAAACCTCGTCGCTACAAGGTTATATTATTTGTACTCAATACACAGCAATTTTCTTTGCAATTAGTAAAAATTGTATTCTCTTTATTTTAAACTATCCTCTGGTTAGCTTTTGGAACTGCGACACATTTGACATTTCTTATCAACTTTTACCAAAATTTTACGGAAATATTATTTAATTACTTTGACAACTTTGAGAGTTCCGTGCGGTGGTGAGAAAATATTCACTAATGGTGACACTGTTGCTCGTAAAATGAATTTCAAAGCATTGAATAATCTTATTTTATTTTATAAATTTTTTCTGCGAATCGAAGTATTGAAGATTCGCAGAAAAATTTGATTTTTTCATTTTTTATTATCCTCCCCCTTCACCTTCTAGAATTTCAGCCCCATAAAATGCCACCCCATGACTTAACTAACTCTCATCATCTTATTTGGATTAGTATGGAGACACTTTTTCATATTCGAAATCCGTTTTTTTTTGTAAAGTGCGTACACAGAAAGAGGACATTTTGGACCGGTGCTCTGTCTTAAAAATCCTGGTTTCAAGATGTTATCCCGTATTCTAATCGCATTTCACCTGCTTTTGGAAATTCTGGTGAACTTGTCACTCTCCCCGAACTGTGAAACCCTGTGATATTGCCTATTCACACCTTTGCTTCGTTTACTGCATAATAATAATCCTTATGATTATTACTAGTATTACCGATGGAGTAACTAATAAAATAGCTCCACCGACTGACCATCTTATGACATTTGTATATTCTCCGTTATTCTTAGACTTTTTAATTCTTGTCCTATTGAGATGTTTTATTTTTGCCATAATCCTTTCTTCAGCCAAAGCTTGTAAAATTTCTTCGTTATTTGGCAGATTAGCATTATTAAAGCTTTTATCTTTATCTGTCTTGGTGACTAACGGTAAAATGGATTTTGTTCTAATTCTGTTTTCAAATTTGTCTGAATTTTTTATTGCTTCAATCTTATCCGTTTGAGCTTTTATTATGGAGTGTTGTTGTTGTAAAGAATTATCTGCAGTCTCTTCTTGTGCGTCATGTTTTTCTTTTGACTTTTGATTCATGAGTCCTCCTTGTAAAGAACCTAAGGATCCGAGGACCATCATCAACATTGTTAATAAAAAAGTTTTCATTTCTATCACAATCTTATCGATGTGTTGCTCAAGAACATGTCTCGGTTTGGATTTAACTTGGATTGGATAACTCGTGTTTCAAATTTAGTTTCTAACTGCATTTTTTTCTATTGAGTTTTCTCAATTTTATATATGTCGTATAAAATATATTATGACAAAAAAACTAATGCAGTTATCAAAATTTTTTTTTATAATAAGTTAAAAAAAATTATATGATAATTTTTGAATTTATGTTTAAGATCACCTGAATCTATGGACGTTCTGACATCAATTCTTCTTAAGGCATGGACCTGAATCTGTGGACGTTCTGACATCAATTCTTCTTAAGGCATGGTCATTTATCGGATGGTCCTTTGCCATTTCACGGTCAAATTATTTGAAAATTTAGTCTCTGCCAAAATATGAACCAGGAAATTAAACCACTAGATTCTACAAAATATTGTCAATTTTGTCAATTAGGGTCATATTCTCGAATCTATTCTGTACCAAAATATGAGCCTCAAAATAAAATCAATCGTTGTCGAAAACAGAGCCAGTATATTCAAATAGAGCAACACTGACAAATCTAGTCAATTAGGGCCACACTGTTGAATCTTCTGTACCAAAAATGTGAGCCATAAAATAAAACTATTCGCTGCCTGAAATAGGGTAAGTCTATTCAAATAGAGCCATACTGAAAAATCCAGTCAATTAGGGCAACACTGTCGAATCTACTCTGTACCAAAATGTGAGCCATAAAACATAATCACTCGCTGTCTGAAATAGGGCAAGTCTATTCAAATAGAGCCACACTAACAAATCTAGTCAATTAGGGCAACACTGTCGAATACACGTACAAAATATTGCCAATCCAGTCAATTAGGGACACACTGTCGAATCTACTCTGTACCAAAATGTGAGCCATAAAACATAATCACTCGCTGTCTGAAATAGGGCAAGTCTATTCAAATAGAGCAACACTAACAAATCTAGTCAATTAGGGCAACACTGTCGAATATACTCTGTACCAAAATGTGAGCCATAAAACATAATCACTCGCTGTCTGAAATAGGGCAAGTCTATTCAAATAGAGCAACACTAACAAGCAACACTGTCGAATGTCCTGTGGTGGCGCAGTGGATATGAACTTAGCTTGGTAATACGGGACCCAGAGATCGAATCACGCTGCAGGAATGCACTGCAGGGCCGACGCCGGGACCATAGTAGTCAAGAAGCGTCGTTAATTCTTAAATAAACACTGTCGAATCCACGTACAAAATATTGCCAATCCAGTCAATTACGGACACACTGTCGAATCTAATCTGTACCAAATGTGACCCATAAAACAAAATCACTCGCTGTTTGAAATAGGGCAAGTCTATTCAAGTAGAGCCACACTGACAAATCCAGTCAATTAGTGACAAACTGTCGAATCCACTCTGTACCAAATGTGAGCCATAAAACAAAATTACTCGCTATCCAAAATTGGGCCAGTCTATTTAAATAGAGCAATACTGATAAATCTAGTCAATTAGGGCCACGTTGTCGGATCTACTCTGTACCAAAATTTGAGCCATAAAACAAAATCCCTTTCTGCCTGAAATGGGACAAGTCTATTCAAATAGAGCCACGCAGACTAATCCACTCAATTAGAGCCACACTGTCGAATCTACTCTGTACCAAAATGTTAGCGATAAAAATAAATCAATCGCAGTCCAAGATAGGTAAAATCTACAAATAGAGTCACACTGACAAATTTAGTCAATTAGGGCCACACTTTTGAATTTACTCTTCACCAAAATGTGAGCCATAAAACAAAATCACTCGCTGTATGAAATAGGGCCAGTCTAACCAAATAGAGCCATACTGAAAACTTCAGTCAATTAGGGCCACACTGTCGAATCTACTCTGTATCAAAATCTGAGCCATAAAACAAAATCACTCGCCGTATGAAATTGGGCAAGTCTATCCAAATAGAGCCACACTGACAACTCCAGTGAATTAGGGCTACACTGTAGAATCTACTCTGTACCAAAACCTGAGCCATAAAACAAAATCACTCGCTACCTGAAATATGACCAGTCTATTTATATAGAGCAACATTGATAAATCTAGTCAATTAGGGCCACGTTGTAGTATCTATTGTGTACCAAAATGTGAGCCATAAAACAAAATCACTCTCTGTCTGAAACGGGACAAGTCTATTCAAATAGAGCCACACTGACAAATCCAGTCCATTAGAGCCACACTGTCGAATCTACTCCATACCAAAATGTGAGCCATAAAACAAAACCACTCGCTGTCTGAAACAGGGCCAGTCTATTCAAATAGAGCCACAATGTCGAACTCTGTACCAATGTATTAGCCACAAAACAAAATCAGTCGCTGTCCAAAATAGGGCAAGTCCATTCAAAAAGAGCCACACTGACCAATCTAGTCAATTAGGGCCATACTTTCGAATATACTCCGTACAAAAATATGAGCCATGAAACAAAATCACTCGCTATCCGAAATAGGGCTTGTCTAGAAACACTGATAAATCTAGTCAATTAGGGCCATACTATCGAATCTACTCTGTACCAAAATGTGAACCGTAAAACAAAATCACTCTCTGTGTGAAATAGGGCCAGTCTATTTTAATAAATCCAGACTGAAAAATCTAGTCAATTAAAGCCAGAATGTAGAATCTACTCTGTACCAAAATCCAAGCCATAAAACAAAATCATTCGCTGTCCAAAATAGGGCCAGTCTACTCAAATAGAGCCAGCCTGTCAAATCTAGTCAATTAGGGTCACACTGTTGAATCTATTCTCTACCAAAATATGAGCCATAAAATGAAATCACTCACTGTCCAAAATAGGGCCAGTCTACTCAAATAGAGCCACACTTACAAATCTACTCAATTAAGGCCACTCTTACAAATATACTCAATTAAGGCCACACTTACAAATATACTCAATTAAGGCCACACTTGTCGAATCTACTTTGTACAAAAATATGAGCCATAAAATATGGTGGCTCTGAGGTTAGAAATGAGCTACTGAAGATTATGAATATGATTTTTGAAAAAGGAGAAGTACCTAATAATTTTAGGAAAACCTTAATTAAACCACTGTATAAGAAAGGTGACAAGAGCGAGTGTCGTAATTATCGAGGCATTGGTCTGGTCTCTGTAGGTAGCAAATTACTTAGTAATACGATACTTTTTAGACTGAGAGAAGCTGTAGACAAAGTTTTAAGGGAAGAACAGTGCGGTTTTAGAAAAGGTAGAGGATGTGTCGACCAAGTTTTCACTCTTAGGATAATAATTGAGAAGTCCCTTCGTTGTCAAACACCTTTGGTCCTCAGTTTTATCGATTCTGAGCAAGCTTTCGATTCTGTTGATAGAAGAGCTTTAGAAAAGGTCTTATCCTTATATGGTAAACCAGAAAAATACATTAAAGTGATTTGTGCTATGTACGAAATTAATGCTGCTGCGGTTAAGGTAGGAAATGAGGTTAGCAGCTGGTTTTGTATTAAGTCAGGAGTTAAGCAGGGCTGTGTTCTATCCTTCTTTATATGGATCATTTTGATGGACTTCGTCTTAAGGAACACAGGAAAGGCAATTGGAGACCACGGAATCAAATGGGGGGGGGATGCTCCTGGACTTAGATTATGCTGATGAATTAAGCATATTAGGCGAAAGTGTGAGCAAAATGAATGAATTTTTAGAGGTGTTGCGAGTTCAGGGTGCTAGAATAGGCTTGAAAATGAATGTTAAGAAGATTAAGTCACTAAGGCTAGGAATAAGTGGAGATGAAAAGGTGACGTTGGGTAACGAAAAGATTGATCAGGTTGGCAGCTTCACTTACCTTGGTAGAATTATTAGTAAAGACGATGGGAGCAGTGAAGATGTTAAAAGAAGAATAGCTAACTCTGGGTGTCTTTTCACAGTTAAAATTTTTTGGAAGAATAGAAAGATAAGTCTGCAAACCAAGATTAGAATATTGGAAGCTACAGTGATGACAGCGGTCAAATATGGCTCTGAAGCATGGGCGCTCCGAAAAGCGGATGAAAATTTAGTAGATGTTTTCCAGAGAAATTGCCTACGGATTGTTCTGGGTACTTGGCTGACTGACCGTATTTCAAACAGTAGGTTGTACGAAAAATGTGGTTCAATCCCGCTTTCTAGGGCTATAATGAAAGAAAGGTTTAGATGGCTAGGCCACGTTTTGTGGATGAAGGATGACAGAAGGCAGCAACCTAACTTCGACCTCCAAACCACCATGATTCGTCTTTCATCTGACAAGATTAACCTACCCAGCGTAACAACTTCTGATATGGCAGCCGTTTACAGAGTCAGAATGAGCAACCAGTCTGAAAGCTCGATAAACAAAGTTGCTCCAGTCGTAGTGAAGTTTACTGATAAAGAAATGGCCCGGAAAGTCTATAAAGCAAAAGCATCATTGGCGGGTAGTGGTATATTTATTGGCGAAGCACTTACAAGAAGGAAACGTGATTTACTGAATGCAGCTAAAGAAAAATACGGAAATAAAAATGCATGGTCCGATCGCGGCCAGATTCTTGCAAAACCATCTGGTCAAAACCATGTCAAGAAAATTCGATTCATATCTGACTGTGTGTAATAAATATTTGTTTTGTTGGTTCGTTTTTTTGTTGTTTTTTTTCTTATTTATTTATTTATTCTCTTTTTTTACTTATTTGTTTACTCTTTTATTATTCTTTTCTATTGTGTTTTGTTTATTGCTTTATTTATGTTTTTATTTTCTTTCTACCATTTAGAAATCCAAGTGTTATAGTATTTCTTTCTCTTATTATTATGAGATGGATATTTGAAATATGATGAGTGAGCAGAAATTTGAAAGATCAAAAATGGCGCAGTATGAAAGTGAGCCATTTGATATTGATGAACTTTTATTGTGTGATATAGCGTCAGAAAATTCAGAAACTAGTTTTAAACCAGCGAAACCGAGTAGATACATTGATAGCTTAGGAATCACTACTTCAAATGATGATTTTTTTGTGTGCAGCTGGAATTGTCACGTTACATCTTCCTATCATGAAATAGTTGATTTTCTATTTCTCAAAAAAGAATCCAGTTATTAGGCCTATGTGAAACATTTCTTGGTAAGGATAGTCCGCTCTCGTCTTACGATTTTCCGGGTTATCATCTTGAATCAAGAAGTCGTTCAGTATTGGGTAGAGGAGGCCTGGCTTTCTTAGTTAGAAAGTCACATAAGTATAAAATTCGTGATGATATGGAAATTTGGATTGAAGGTAAGTTTGAAAGCTTATCGTTAGAAATGGATGTTATTGGAAGAAAAATTTTGTTTATTCTGATTTATAAACCTCCGAGTGCATCTTTTGAAGATTTTAAGCATGGTTTTGAATCTTTAATGGGTATAGTGAGTAGTTCAAGGCTTGAATATGTTTGTATGGGAGATTTTAATTATGATTTGAAGAATTTAATAGGTTTTAATTTAGATTTTTTAAACCTTATGCTGTCTTATAATCTGTATCCTGTAATACAAGCGGATATTATACTAACCCCTGTATCGGATCACCTCCCAACTATTAGCGTGTTTGAAAGTGACTACTAGACAGAGATTTAAAGGTCAGCAAATGAGCTTTAGAGATTTGAAAGCAAATAATTTGAAAAAGTTTGCTGAGGAAATGAAAGTAATATCATGGGAAACTGTACTTGAGGAAAAAGACCCATCTAAAGCTTTCGAAAAGTTTTACGTCACTTTAAACCAAATTTATGACAGGACATGCCCTGTGAAAACTGTCAAACTGAAAAACAATTCTACTAGGAAACCATGGGTTGATGAGGAACTTTTATATATGATACAGCATAGAAGTTATCTGTTTAAGCATTATTCAAGTCAGCCAAATGATGATAATCGTGCTCAGTTCATAGAATATAGAAATAAAACAAACTCTCTAAGGATGCGAAAAATGAAAAATTATTATGCAGCTTATTTTAAAGAAAATAAAAATGATCGGAAGAAGACTTGGAAAGCTATAAATGAAGTCATAAAAGGAACGAAGAAAAAACAAATTATAGCTATTCAAACGAATGATAGGATTGCTGATAACCCAGTTGAAGTAGCTGAACTGTTCGCAGACCATTTTTCGAATATCGGAAAAATGATCCAAAGCAAAATTCCTAGCGACAAACCATCGACATTGGAGTTTGAAGACAACCGAGGTGATGGGCACCAAATGAATATTGAACCGTGTACAACAGATTAGGTAAATAAAATTGTAGCATCAGTTAAGTTGAACAGCGCAGGAATAGATGGACTAAATCTACGGGCTTTGAAATCCATACTACCCACAGTAGTGCCCATATTAGTCTATATGATAAATCTATCTTTTAAAGAAGGACAATTTCCTGATCCATTGAAGCTAGCAAAAGTTGTCCCGCTGCCAAAAGCAGGATCACTTACCGACATCTCAAACTGGAGACCCATATCGATTTTGCCAGTTTTGTCAAAAATTTATGAAAAAGCAATGCACAAAAGACTTTATGAGTATTTATTGAAATGTGGATTTTTATCCGAGACGCAATTTGGTTTCAGGGCAGCTCATTCAACTGTGCATGCTCTGGAGGACCTGATAGATACCGTAAATAGTGAACTAGATAAAAGGAATTTTTGTATGTCGATTTTTATAGATTTTAAAAAAGCTTTTGATACAGTAGATCTTAACATTTTATTGAAAAGATTACGTTGCCTAGGAATAAAGGATGATTGTTTTAAATGGTTTGAATCTTATTTGAATGGAAGGTTTTTAAGAGTGATATTAGATTGTTCGATTTCTAAATGTTATCCAATTACTTGTGGAGTTCCCCAGGGTTCAGTCTTGGGTCCGCTATTATACCTTATATATTGTGATAGTATGCGATTTTACATACCACGAGCCAAAATTACTTCATTTGCAGACGATACTGCACTTACAGTTACAGGAAAGACTCTCAATGAACTTACTGATAATGCTAATTAAGCATTAAAAGGACTGTATACATTCGTCTCTCTAAGTCAGCTTGCAATAAATACAACCAAAACAAATTTTATGACATTCATTAGAATAGGAACAGCACCTACCACTTCTCCAGGAGCTATTATATATAATGGAACTACTCTAGCAGAAGTTCAAGAAACTCGATATCTGGGATTTATAGTGGACAATAAACTCAGCTGGAAAAAACATAGTGATGTGATTTCATGTAAAGTTTCAAGAGGTGTTGGGATGCTGCGTAAACTTAAATATTTTTTTCCAACTAAAGTAATGTCTTATATTATCGTCTTATATTAATTATGGATGTATGATATGGGCAAGTGATTTTTACACAAATTATAAAAGAGTACAGGTACAGCAAAATAAAGCTGTTCGTATTATTGGAAATTATGACCGAGGAACTGATAGTACCTTAAGTATATTTAAAATGTTGAATTTACTAAATGTAGGTCAAATTAGAGATATGCAGATAGGCATTTTTTTTTTCAATGCTTGAATAATTTAGGACCTGAAGTTTTTAGAAGTTATTTTAAACATAATTCGTTTTACCATCAGTATTTTACCCGACATGGAAATGATCTGATTAATGAGGTAAGGAATACAACACGATTGGGGCATGTGACAAGACACATAGGCACGACAATTTGGAATGCATTCCCAGAGTATATAAGGGAGTCAGAGAGTCTCCCACAGCTTAAGCACCTGTGAAAAATGCATTTTTTGAATGATAAATGATCAGGATGGTGATGGGAAGCGTATTGAATGAGAGTGGGCTATCCAGAATTTTTCAGGTCTGAGTAATTATTTGGAGTGGTGTATGTATATTTGTATGTGTATGTGTATGTGTATGTATATGTATATGTGTATGTATTTATGTATGTATATGTGTATGTGTATGTATATATATATATATATGCTAAAATCACCAATAACAAATCATCGAGCAATATATGTATATTTGTATGTGTATGTGTATGTATATATGTATGTATATGTATTTATGTATGTATATGTATATATATTTATTATATGTGTATGTGTGTGCGTATGTGTGTATATGTTTATATATACACTTTTTTTTCTTTTTTTTTCTTTGTTTTTGTGTATTTAATGAGTTAGTATTATTGATGATTAAAGTGACATGAATGTAGTCGCTATTACAGGCCAGAACGGCATTTTGGTGACTAATTGATATGCATATGATATAAAGGTTTTAAATAAAAAATTTACCTACCTGACCTACCTCCTGGGAGGGTGTAAAGAGGAAGGCCTTCAATAGATTAGGTTGGAGGGAGGAGCGTTCGTAGCTGTGTTGGCCTCAGGCAGCTTGGTGCTGCAGTGAGTTATTAGTAGTAGTAATAGCAGCATTTATTGTAATTTCTGTTCATTTTGGGTTGTCTTATTGATCCACAGTAATATCTGATCACTTGAACTTCAACTTATTTTGTAACTTAGTTTCGGGTTGTTTAGATTTCAAACTCATTTTCTACGTTTAGATTAGTGTCTCAGTTTTCAAGTTCCATTTGACAGGAAAATGCTCAGTTGACATTAACACATTGACAGTCATGGACATATTGACAAACGTGACATTGGCAGTCACAGTATTTAGATTCGATAGTGTCGGTGCTGCAGCAGTTTGTTTAAGTAAAGGACATCGAACTTAGCAACATTTACCAAAAAGAAGAGGGTGAAAAATCCATTTCCAAATTGCCGAAAAATAACTGTTGATTAAACGGAAGAAGTACTTAGTTTTTACTTGGTCGACCTTGAAACCTTTTTTTCACAGTTTAGTTCCGTTTTTCTTCATTTACTACTACTCTGTATAGATGTCAACATTTTCTAGCGTTCTGATACCACAATTTAGGGTATTGGTTCTCAACTTTATTTAGACACTGTACCCCTTTTTACACACAAAACATTTTAGGTATCCCTTCTCAGTTACCGGTATTAAGTAAACTACAGCTAAATATTAAACAAATCTTAAAGCATTAACCTTTTAGACTCAATTAAACATCACGTTTAAGTTAAAACAAAGAGATACTTTTTTACAAGCATTTTTACTTAAAAACAAACACTCAAAATTTAAAGAACAAAACGTGTTTACTTTCAAAGAGATTTGTGAGATGGATGAACTTGTTTCCCTTTGCACAGTTTATTGAAATCGGGTTCTAACTTAGTTAAATACAATCTTAGATCATCTTCAACATTTAATTTGTTTCTAGATTTATTTTGAAAATAGGTTAAACTTGAAAAACCCTTTTCACATAAATAAGTGGTGGAAAACCCTACAAGAAGTTTAACAGCAGTACTTGACAGTTCTTTGTATTCCTTCACAATATCGATCCAGGAATCTAACAATGTTCTACAAACAGTCGAATATTTATTTTTCACCGTGGGATCACATGAGACTTAAATGAGTTTTTCTTTCTGAAAGGTAGTTAGGTTAGGGTCCATAGCATCAGCATTGAAGGGGTCACGTATCGTGTCTAACTTCTTCTCCAAAATGGAAAGTACTATCTTATGCGGATCTCAAATGCATTCAAAGTCTGAATATCTGAGTCATGAGTTCAGTGAAATCAGATATGTTTTTCTCATTATCTTGCAAAAATGTTTATAATCTTCCAAACGGCTCGCAGTTGTTATTTCCTATTGGTTTATTCCAGAGAGTGATCCTCTTTACCGATGCTTCAGTTCTTTTTTCTAAAAAAAATATCAGAAACACTACCCGGCATGAATAAATTCCAGATGTTGAGTTTTCCAAAAATATCATTCAAATAAGCCAACTTCAAAAGCCAATCAAAATCAGTGGGATTTGTGTTCGGTAAAAAAAAAATGTATTTCTTTGTTGAGTTCAAATGCATGGGACAAAACATTTCCCCAAGAAGCCATCGTACTTCAGTATCTAAAAATAACCTACCATGGAGGCTCCCTATTTCCCGGCATAGAATTTTAAAGTAACAAGATTTTTGAGGCCTAGTTCTTATGAACTTCACAATTATAACATTCTGATCATGGACATTTTTAGGTTCATCAGATTTTCTTAACCACCAAAGCCTCTCGATGAAGTACACAATGAGTGAACTTACACATAGTTGAAACCTTTTTAATATGGCCTACAAGCCCCGTGGTGTGACCGCTCATAGTCTGAGCACCATCCATACCACTTACACACGGTTTTTCCACTCGAGCTGGTTTTCAGAAAAAAAAGAATCTTACAACTTGAGAATATCTTCACCTTTTGTCAATGTTTTAAGTATTCTACTAAATAAAATATCTTCAAATATTTCATCTTGAAAATGCCACGTACAAAAACAATCAGTTGGGCAAAGTCAGCGACATCCGTGGTTTCATCAAGTTGTATACCAAAGCAAGAACTACCTCGAATTGTTCCGACAAGTTGTTCTTTTGTGTCTAATTCTGCTTGAAACTGTGTCGTTTGACAATAGAATTACTTTAATTCTTTTTGCCTCTTTCCCTCCAAACATGTAAGAAACAATTTCTGCTGCAACGGGGGGGGGGAGGATTAGATTTTTGCCGATAGTAAGAGTTTTACCAGTCTTCACAGTAAAATTACTAATTTTGTAAGAAGATATCACAGCACTTTCAATTTGTTCTGCAAAAGAAATATTTTTTTGTTGTGTTTTCCCTACTTCTAAGATATTCCAAAAGTCGTTCAAAGTGCGTTAGCTCCATTTTAACTAAATTCTCATGTTTGATGCTAAGATGGCGTTTTAAAAGAGAAGGTTTCATAGGTTTCTTTGACAAAATTTCAGAACAAACTGCGCATTGCAACGGGGGGGGGGGATTAGATTTTCGGCGATAGTAAGAGTTTTACCAGTCTTCACAGTAAAATTACTAATTTTGTAAGAAGATATCACAGCACTTTCAATTTGTTCTGCAAAAGAAATCTTTTTTTGTTGTGTTTTTCCTACTTCTAAGATATTCCAAAAGTCGTTCAAAGTGCGTTAGCTCCATTTTAACTAAATTCTCATGTTTGATGCTAAGATGGCGTTTTAAAAGAGAAGGTTTCATAGGTTTCTTTGACAAAATTTCAGAACAAACTACGCATTGCAACGGGGGGGGGGATTAGATTTTCGCCGATAGTAAGAGTTTTACCAGTCTTCACAGTAAAATTACTAATTTTGTAAGAAGATATCACAGCACTTTCAATTTGTTCTGCAAAAGAAATATTTTTTTGTTGTGTTTTCCCTACTTCTAAGATATTCCAAAAGTCGTTCAAAGTGCGTTAGCTCCATTTTAACTAAATTCTCATGTTTGATGCTAAGATGCCGTTTTAAAAGAGAAGGTTTCATAGGCTTCTTTGATAAAATTTCAGAACAAACTACGCATTGCAACGGGGGGGGGGATCAGATTTTCGCCGATAGTAAGAGTTTTACCAGTCTTCACAGTAAAATTACTAATTTTGTAAGAAGATATCACAGCACTTTCAATTTGTTCTGCAGAAGAAAACTTTTTTTGTTGTGTTTTTCCTACTTCTAAGATATTCCAAAAGTCGTTCAAAGTGCCGTAGCTCCATTTTAACTAAATTCTCATGTTTGATGCTAAGATGGCGTTTTAAAAGAGAAGATTTCATAGGTTTCTTTGATAAAATTTCAGAACAAACTACGCATTGTGGCTTAAGCTCGTCTGAGCTTCCAGCCCAAGTAAAATGTAATTTTAAGTACAACTCGTCATATTTTTTTTTTTTTACTTTTAGATTCATTTGCTAGTGTTTCATTTTTTTTTCCTTGGGCTGCTCATTTGAAACAAGACGTTCAGGACTACTTTCATTTTGCGAAGTTGATGGCCCAGAACTTTGATTCAGATCTCCTTGAGGCCCTTTGTTTAGGAGCTATTTATCCGTTGTTAATTTTTATTGTAAAATTCCCTTCCGTACCTGAATCAATACACTGGCGTACGGTTTGAACAGGATTGAGTTATTATGGTGTATTCTGTTTGAACAGAATAACTGAAAACACCACAAAAACAGAACACACCACAAAAATAATAGGACACTGAGAGTGTGCTTGTAGTAACAGGCAATACTGCTGCAGTGTAGTAACACAAAAGACTGGTCGCCCTACTCAGCTATTTTGTTGACTAAGCCTTAGTGATGCGCGCACGTCAACGTGTGCCCACTGAAAACGCTTGAGAGTCAGAAAGGAACAATCCGAAAACTTTGTCAGTCCTACAATTAAAGGGTTGTTATATATTTTTTTGTTGGGCGGCCGCGTATCCCCTAAAAATTTTGCGTAGCCCCCAAGGGGTACGCGTACCACAGTTTGAGAACCATTGCTCTAGGGAATATGACAAAGCAATGAATGTCTGATTCAAATATTTGTATTAATAAACCGTTCCTTGATATCAACCCGCTCTATATTGTTTCGTGTGTGTCTACCATTTTTCTTTTTACACGGTTATATTCACAGTTATACTGAAGCACGTGGTGATGTTTCTAAGTCCCTTGAAACATATTATTTTCGGAATTATGATAATATCCGGCCTTACTGCTTATCCGTCTGCCTGGAATATTCAGTCCTACTGTATATCCGTCTACCTAGAATTGTCTCCCAGGAAAATACGCCTGGAAAATACTGCCTGGAATAATCGGCCTTACTAATTATCCGTCTGCCTGGAAAATACTGCATCGAATATTCTGCCTAGAATATTCTGCCCGGAATATTCGGCCTGATTGCTTATCCGTCTGCCTGGAATATTTTACCTGAATTAGCCAGAAAGTGTCAATCGTTTGGTGCCTATAAAAGGATTATAAAAACATTTCTGATCTCTGTTCAATTTGTTTCATTTTTTCTGTTTTCTTTACCGCGCATATTTTCGGCGCGGCACTTTGCTCCAGCTTCGTTCTCACCCAGCAGTCAATCATAGAAAGCTAAATGACATTTTCATTTTTTTGTGTCCGTATGTGTATGCATTTTATTTTTTACCTATTTTACTTTTGTCTTTTTGCTCTTTCCCCCTGCATTCATGGCCATAGAGCCCTGCAGGGGGGGGGGAGTATTTGATCGAACCCCTGGCAAAAAATGCCCAATTTTTATTATATTAATAAAATCTTATTGTGAGGATTGATTAACAGTTGAGATTAAGATTAGTGTTTATAATCCTATTGAGAAATCCCACACAAATTAATCATATTTTTTGGTAGTGCTTGTTACTTTGGTAGTAACTACCATTTTTGGTAGTAACATATTTTTTGGTAGTTTTGGTACCAAGCTTAAGAAGTGAAGTTAGAGTAATCATAACAAAATATACCAAAATCCGGTGAAAATATAATACTTTGAGAACAAAATTATGGAAACTACAATAGTGAATAATGGAAAGCAGGCCGTCCAGAACGCATAATATTAAAGGTACTTATGTATTATAGCGACCATATTGTTTTTCTTGATCTGTTACAAAACCGGTTTCTCTGTGTGCACCCCAGTGAGATAAACTACTATGCAGGTATATTGAAATTGTCCCAGATATCAGGGCACTTCCTATTCAAATTATCAAACAAGAAATTGTTTTTCATAGCTGCCCCCTCCCCCCCCCCAAAGAAGTCCCTTTTACATGCCTGGAACTAATTCATTTGGTGAATAATTTTTTAGACTATTTTAGTTCTGGCTCCAGCAACACCTATGCCTGAAATTGCCCCAGATATCAGGCCACTTCCTATTCAAATTATCAAACAAGAAATTGTTTTTGTTTATAAATGCCTCCTCCTCCCCCCAAAGAAGTTCTTTTTACATGCCTGGAACTAATTCATTTGGTGAATAATTTTCTAGTTCCATTTACAGTTCAAAACAAACAGATCAAAAACTTGTAAATCATTTTAATAAGACAGCAAAAAACAGCCAATTTTTAGCGGATAAAAGTCTGAATATTGCGGCTTCACACCTGTAAGTCTATATCAACGAAAAACAAACTATTTTAAAACGTATAAAGAAAAGTAAAAAAGACTTTTAACGAAAAGTAAAACGATGTAGTAAACAAACGAAAAAAGTAAACGAAAAAAGTAAGACGATGTACAAAAGAAGAAGAAAAACGATTGTAAAACTGACATTTAAACAATATCCATAATCTCTAAGCATTAAGTATAAAAAATGAAACAACACGGCAAGATTTCCGCAGTACGTTAATGGTGTACGTCTGAATTATCTTCTGATATATAATCCCACTGGAGGGAGGCCAGTGGATGATTTCTGCTGGGTATTATTCATGAGTCTATCCAAAAATCTCGATTGTCCCTAAAGTTCTATGACTATCTACCTTAGTTCTGCCCTAAGATGGGTGGATGGATGATAAAATCAAGTTGCAACCAATTCATGGCAAATTGGAGAAAAATCCAAGACTAATAGTCTTAGTGAGCAGCACAGATGGCATTAGCCTATTTCAGGAACGTATAAAAACAATGTTTAAATTAAAACCCGTTGATTTTTGACCTAAAATCAAGTTGCCATCAATCCATGGCTAATTGGAAAAATAGCAAAGACAGTTAGTCTGAATAAGAGGCACAGCTCGGGTTCGTAGCCAGGAGTTCGACTCCATCAGCTGCAAATCCCTTAACCCGGAGTTGTGTAAGAGAGTACGTATTAGAGTCTCCAAATAATCGAAGAAGCAGAAGAAAGAGGGCTTTCAAGACCAATAATTTTTTTCTTGTAAGTAGACCCTAGTTATTTATTTAAAATTCAGAATTTCTGTTCCTGAGTCCCGTCCCATTTCTCTTCTTGCTCTTGTAGTCTACATTCGTTCAAACTATTCTTTGTGATCTTAAGTCAGACATTTATCAGGAATATTCTTCCTCGAAGTATTATATATTTGAAAAAAAAATGCCGTGACCAGGATTCGAACCTGGGTTACTACGGCCACAACGTAGGGTCCTAACCACTAGACGATCACGGCTTGACAGAACAAATGAAACATCTGTCTATTAAAGATGGTTTTGTTTTTGCAGTCTAGCTAGATAGCCTATTTGCTAAAAAAATATACTGAAAAATAAAACTAAAAAATTGTGTAGGTAGTTAGGAATTATGAGGAGACGGCTGGGATGCAATTGCCATGAGAGCAGATATTGTTTTGCTTTGTTGAATGCATGAATGCAAAGTGCTTTTGGCCGAGTGGTGCTTTTTTGGCCAAAAAGTGTCTTTTGGCGGAATTTAAAAAATAAAATTTTTTTAAAAATTTAATAATAAATGTTGGAATAATTTTAGACAATTTTTTTTGCAAAGTCGAGAACAAATATTGTATTGCCGTGTTGGGTGCCATGTTGATTTCTTTATGCTCCCCAATTTCCAGGGGGCATAGACTCCCTTGCCCCGCTCCTTGCCGGTGCCAATGAAATTTTATTTACTAATTTAGGTCTCATAAGCAGAACACCAATTTTTCCTGTTTACAATTGTTGTACTTACGAAAATCCGGATATTTTGGCTAACGTGTAATATAAGATACTAGCCAGTTTCTTCAACTCTAATAGCCAACAATAGTAAATAATACTATGAAAAATAAAAACAGGGACAAAACAGTCAAACAGCGAACCAAACTCTTCAACATCATCATTTCCATAACACACCCATGCTAAAACCTTTACCATGTTTCTTCCCTACTACCATTCCTCCATGTTACGCCAGTCACCTTTCCCCCTACCTCCATTCCTCCCTATTATGCTTCAACTTGTGTGACCATGCAAACCAACCTCCAAAATAGCCACCTTCCCTCTTTCCTACCAGTAAAAATCAAATTTTACTGACTTCAAAAAATCCACCGATGATCTTTTAACTTTAGCCTCAAGACGGGTTGCTGAATTTTAATCTCATCTTTTGTTCGTTTTTTCACACAGTATCCCATGGCACTTGATACCAATTAAATAAAAAAATCAAGTTTTTTTAGCTGAAAGTAAGGAGCGACATTAAAACTTAAAACGAACAGAAATTGCTTCGTATATGAAAGGGGCTTCTTCCTCATCAACGCCCCGCTCTTTACGCTAAAGTTTGACTCTTTCTCTCAACTCTGCTTTTTAAAACAGTAAAAAACTTTAGCGTAAAGAGCGGGGCGTTGATGAGGAAGCAGCCCCTTTCATATACGAAGTAATTTCTGTTCGTTTTAAGTTTTAATGTCGCCCGTTTTTGAATCAATGCATGTTTTGATTTTGGCTCTCCGCAGAGGAGTAATTAAAACGAAATTTGCAAGCTTATTTATTTTTGCCTAAATGGCTTTCTCATAGTTTTGATCGAATAATTTTGAGAAAAAAAAACGGGGGAGGAAGCTAGTTACCCTCCAATTTTCTGGTTACTTAAAAAGGCCACTAGAACTTTTAATTTCTTACGAATGTTTTTATTAGTAAAAGATAAACGTAACTTATAAATAAGCTTACGTAACGAGCTTTTGTAATCTCATGTTTTCGAGGGGTTCACCCCCTCGTCAGTACCTCGCTCTTTACACTAAAGCTTAAATTTTGTCCCAATTCATTAAGAATGATCTCTGAATCACAAAAGCCGTAGAATAAATAGTTGAAATCACTAAAAATACTTTAGCGTAAAGAGCAAGGTGTTAGGAGGAGGTCAGCCCCTCATATGCGTAATAATTTCTGTTCGTGTTAAGTTTTAATGCTGCTCCTTACTTCCAGTTGAAAAAACTTTTCACATTTATTTTTTCATTGTTTTTTTTTTAAAATAATGCTAGAAAATCATGCGCTCCCTTCATGGAAATTTTCTTCCCCCATGACAAATTCCTCGATGGAAAGTTCTTCCAGCATATCCCTCTCTTTTCAACCCCTCCCCCCACCAAAAAATCCCCCTGAAAACGTCTGTACACTTCCCAATAACCATTACTATATGTAAGCACTGGTCAAAGTTTGTAACTTGTAGCCCCTCCAACGGGGACTGTGGGGGAGTAAGCCGTCCCCAAAGACATAGTTATAAGGTTTTTCGATTACGCTGAATAAAATAGCTATCTCAGAATTTTGATCCGTTGACTTTGGGGAAATAATTAGCGTGGGAGGGGGCCTAGGTGCCCTCCGATTTTTCGATCACTTAAAAAGGGCACTAGAAATTTTCATTTCCGTTAGAATGAGCCCTCTCGCAACATTCTAGGACCACTGGGTCGATACGATCACCCCTGGGGAAAAAAACACGCATCCCTGATCTGCCTTCTGGCAAAAAATACAAAATTCCACATTTTTGTAGATAGGAGCTTGGAAGTTCTACAATAGTGGTTCTCTGATACGCTGAATCTGATGGTGTGATTTTCGTTAAGATTCTATGACTTTTAGGGGGTGTTTTCCCCTATTTTCTAAAATAAGGCAAATTTTCTCAGGCTCGTAACTTTTGATGGGTAAGACTGAACTTGATGAAACTTATATATTTAAAATTAGCATTAAAATGCGATTCTTTTGATGTAGCTATTGGCATCAAAATTCTATTTTTTAGAGTTTTGGTTACTATTGAGCCGGGTCGCTCCTTACTACAGTTCGTTACCACGAACTGTTTGAAAAAGCACTTACGTTAGGTTACCCTCAAGTCAGTGTAGCATAAGGCTTTTTGAAATTTATTATTGCAACGAAATTCCTCCCCCAAAAAAGATCTTTTGTGGGTGTCTGATATCCTTTGTTTAATGAAATTAATGGTTTATGCATACCCTGATTTAATTTTTAAGCGCTAATGTGAAAGATAGAGACAAGAATTTGTCGCTACATAGCTCACATGTGTTATGGCACACGGATAAAAAATGAATGAATTTATGATCTTGCGTGTGATAATGGGAATAAATTTTACTCTCCATAGGCTTATAGTTTGTTTTACATATTAAGCAAATCCAATACGAGAATCAATATACAAAAATGTAGATTTACTCCTATTATTTTACACGAGGGTTTGTCCACTCACTGCCACTTCGTAAATATATCGAAGACTATGCCACCACGCGTGATACACATCCGGGCCTCTTTTTATCACACACGGTATGCTTCATGGAATGCGTAGTACGTTTTTATCATGAACGGTGTGTGGTCACGGACGGTGTAGCGGACGGTGTTTCGGAAGTTGACAGCACCTGTCCCGTTTTATTAAGACTGAATTACCAGCACACTCGATAAAATAGTCACGTGAATATTAAGTGTCTGGCGGCTAAAGTGGAGGGTAAAGAGGGAGTCATGCTTGTATGGCAACCCCCTTTCATGTCAATCCCGTTTCATTCAATTCCATTGCATTCGATCCCGGTTCAGCTCAACTCCCGTTCAACTCAATCCCCGTTTAACTTAATCCTATGCAGCCCAATCCCAATAAACTCCCCCTTATTCGGTGTAACTTTGTGGAACACATATCCAAGAGTACCACCAGAAAATTTTCCAAGGAAAGGAGGGGAAAAGTTACAAGAGTCTTTGTTTTTACAAATACCTAAATAAATTCATTTTTTATATATATCATTTACAATATCTTCTTATTTTCCAAGGTGAGGGGTGGTGTTGTAATATCCTACCTTTTCCTCACGCTGTAGTTGACTATATCTCATACGTTTTTAACCTTAGTTACCTGGCTCCCATCCCACAATGGCGTTTCAACCATCATCCCCACCCAAAGATTCAATTTATGCACACCTCTTGTTGCCGTCTCATATAACTCAACCCCGGTTTAGCCCCCCTACCGTTAACTCAATCCCTGTAACAGATCCGGTTGAATCAGTAGAGTTCAATGGGGTGAGTTGATCGAGGGTTGAGCTAAGTGTATTCAATTGATCGGAGGCTGAGTTACACGCACACCCCTGCAGTAAGCTAGCTAGATTTATCTACACGGGAAGCAGGAAAATGGAATTGAAGTAAGAGCATGGTTTTAAGTTTGTATCCTTAGCAGGGTCGTATACAGGATTTTTTTGGGGGGAGATGGAGTTACAAAAGCTTTAAAAAACGCATCAAAATTTGTTAACACTCATTATGTTTACGTTTTTAGGATTCGGGCAAACACTTCATGGGGGGGGGGGTCAAACGCCCCCTTCCCTCTGGATACGGCCTTGATCCTGAGGCATTAAAGGCTGTCTCTGAGGCTTAAGATTAACTGGTATACACATTATAACTGTATCAATAAACAAATTAAAACGTTATGCTTCCTATCATCGCCTCACTGCCAAGATGAATATAGAAAAAATGCATCTTTCTGCGTTACCTGAAGGCACATTTGCGTGTTGATTTTTAACCAAGCCACAATTCATTGACATTAGTCAATTATTGAAGTTCAAAACGTATAAAACTAACTGGAATCAATAATCTGCAAAAATGGAGGTAGGTGCATTTAAGAAACATTTGTTGAACAGATATATTCTAAGCCAAGGGTGCAGCTCCAGTATTTTAATTTGTGGGGAGGGTAGAGGGGTCTCCACCCGGAAAGCAAAAAGGCATGGGATATATAATAAAAAAAAGGTAAAGGATACGGCATTAGACTTTACAGTCTGTACCGGCGGTGCTGATCTCCGTTTCAACTTTTATCTATATTATTTGGGGGGGCAACCGCCCCCATAACAGTGCCACTATCCTAAGCAAGTAGCTTAGTAATGGTTAAGAATTGGACTTTTTAAGGAGGAGATATGCTAAAGGAAAAAGATAGATATTTTTAAATTGCTAATTTTATTATCATATTTATAGGTCGGTTTGCGTTTTTGACAATTCATCCCAAGTCCCTCCCCTCTGATGGTCTCATACAAAGCTGTATAAACAAACGGTGAAAATTTGTTTAAATTGGTAAATTGTATGCTTATTTTCATGGTTTGGTTCGCGTTTTTGACAATTAATTCTCAACCCACCTCGAACTGAGGCTGTTAGGTAATGTTTTCACATCTATAGTTTTGCTATAAATATATAGCTTTTTCGACATGGCTAGCAGTGAGGGACCCCTCCAGAGTTCGGAATTATGAGCATTTGCTGCTTAATAACAGCGTCTTCATATTCACTATGTAAACCTATCTAACTGGTTAACAGGATATTCGTAAGAATGTAAACTTGTTTTTCACTGGAAAGTTTTTCCTAGCTGACCATTTACAGACTAATTTCACACTTATCTTAAGTAGCTTATGTAACGGAATGGCGAAATGAAACCATGATGATGCTTATATATGCTCATTTAAGTATTATTCTCGAGAAATTTACAATATTTTATAGTCAGACCTTACATAAAGAAAGAAAACGAGGAAAAATGGGGGTTTTAAAGGCCAAATGAAAATACTGAAGAAAACTCAGAAAGCGAATATTTCGAGAGAACAACCACCTCTCTTCTTCAGTGCGAACAAAATAGTATGATCAAGGAAAAAGCAAAACCAAAAAACAAGCATGGATGTACAACAAAAGCAATGAAAGAAAACCGCCAAAAATTAAGTAAAATCCAATAAAAGACCAAAAATTAAAAAATTAAATAAAGTAAGTAATTCGCCAATATCAGCGATTTGCAAAAGTGAAATATTTGCTTTCTGTGTTTTCTTCAGTATTTTCGTTTGGCCTTGAGAAACCCCGTTTTTGATCGTTTTCTTTCTTTATGTTATGGCAGGCCAATGTGGTTTAAGAAATTATCTCAGACCTAAAGTTTTTTTGAGACGACAAGGTGGAAAAACAGTGGTAGCATTTCACGAAAATGTAGCTGTCCGAAAAAGTTTCTTTAGATTTTTTGAGCAAAGATACAAAAAAAGCTTTTTTTTTTAAATTTAGGGGAAGACGCATTTTTTCAAGTTTTAAATGAAAATACCAAAAAAAGTCTTTTGAATATAAAGGAGGAGGTAATTAACCCCATGTCACCCCCTTCCAACCTATTAATACCCTGTGAAAGGGGTGCATCAAGGTTATAATGCAGAATGCTACGAAACAGGTTATGTTGAGGCCTTCCCTTAGATTTTAATCACCCACCTAGATTTTAAAAACACCTGTTTTGTATTTTTATTGAAAATGCCTTTTTTCGTATTTACACTGAAAAAATAAAAGTCTCACCTCTAAATATTGAAAAAAAAATACATAACCCCCTTATTTTCTTTAATTGATTCCACTGTGTCATGAGCTATAGTCTTAAAGATAAGACTGCTCTATTGTGTACAGATGATTAGTAATAATAATAATAATAAAAATACTTAAGAAATATTTGTTTCAGTCATGCTCCTGCCTTCTTTTATATCGCTTCCTGGGTGGGAAAGGCTTTTGACATTCATAAACTTCCGGATTTCAAACCCATAAATTGACAATAAAAATATATATCATTCTTTTAATTAGTTTCTGTTTTTTTTGTGGTTCTTTTTTTTAAATATAAACTTAGATGAATATGTTACTTCTTCCTGCTGACCAATCAGCAAAGATCAGGTGGAGTAATCGCTCCTTGCTGAAGTTAAATTACTCCAACCGATAAGGGGAGAAAAAAAAACTATTGCAGAAAAAAAACCTACTTGATTGTTTTTTCTTGAGGTCGTTATGTATCTCATTATGAGACCAAAATAGTATGTGGCTGTTTTACTTGGGGTCATGCCCCAAGTTATACACCGTTTATTACGGTGTATAAAATATAACTAACTTGGGGTCATGCACACACCGTTTTCGGTAATGAACAATGAGGAAAGAGCGTCTATAGAAGCTGAAACTCTTAAAAATAGAATTTTATAGCAATACTACTACTTCGATTATTGACGATGTATTTGTTCGTTCAATTGATTTGAATTGAAGTTTATCCGATGTAATCATGTTTCTTGGGTCTGATCATCTTCCACTCTCAGCTAAAATTTGTTGTAGTGTTAAACGAGTCCAGAAAAAGCAGCTAAAATTTCGACTGACAAAAAAGAAAATTTCCTAAAGTTCTCAGAGGAAGTGAGTGTAATAGACTGGAGTATATTGTTTGAAGAGAATGAATGCCCTGCTAAAGCTCTGGATTGTCTAATGGAAGTCATTAACCCTATTTATGAAAGGACGTGTAAAGAAGTTGAAGGTAATAAAGGTAATATGAAGGAAACATGGAATATTTTGAATGAGATCATGGGAGGGAAAAGAGACCACGCCAGACATCAATTTGGATGAGTGCAACCTTGGTGATTCAATTGAAATCAGAGGCGCCATTTGGGGGGGGTCAGGGGTGGGCAAATGCCTACCCCAGATTTTCCAGGGGGCCCAAACTTCCACCACAAAGGGCCCTTTGCCGGCCATAATAATCCATTATGTCCAACATAATCCATTCTGTCTAATTGATTTGAAATTACTGCACGCCTATTAACCAAAGAGCATAATTACCTGACGACCGCATTTTTTCTTATGCGACACGAAGTGACTCGGGGGGGGGGCTAAGATGGAGTTCATTCCCACCCCAAGATTTGGCCCAAATGGCGCCTCTGATTGAAATTGTAAGTAAGTTTGATAATTTTTTCTCAAATGTCGGTTCCGAGGTGCGATCTAGAGTTACCAACAAATGTAATGAAACGAACAGTAATATTATTAATGGCGTCTGTGGTGAAACTTTAAATACGGAATTTCAGCTGGGCACGAATAAAAAAGTGCGTAAAGTTGTGCAGTCACTTACGTCTAATTCTGCCGGTGTTGAAGGTTTGACCCTTCGAGCTCTTAAAGTCATTTTAGGATATATTCTTCCCTGTCTAGTTTTTATCATTAATGTTTCCCTGGAAAAGGGAATTTTTCCGGTGCAGTTTAAGGTGGCGAAGGACATTCCATTTCACAAAGGTGGTCGCAAGTCAGATATAGAAAACTGGAGACCCATGTCAATTCTACCCAGCTTTTCAAAGATAGTGGAGAAAGTGGTACATAAACGACTCTATAATTTCCTTTAGATGAATAGGCTTTTGAGTCAGAGACACAGTTTGGGTTTCGTAAGAGTCATTCCACGACGCACGCCTTACAGCACCTGGTTTAAAGTGTTGACTGTGCATTAAACTTAGGTAACGTACCTATGTCTATTTTCATTGACATTAGAAAAGCGTTTGACACGGTTGACTACCAAGTATTGATTCATTGAGTGAGAAGTCTTGGAATAAATGGAGTTTTCTTCAGATGGTTTGAGAGCTATCTTCACGGTAGGTCCCTCAAAGTCGTTTTAAATGATGTAGTCTCATCGTCTTTTCCTGGGAAGTGTGGTGTACCTCAGGGCTCTGTGCTAGGGCCTTTACTTTATCTAGTTTACTTTGGATATGATGAGCTTTTATCTGCAGGATGCATGTATTACTTCTTTTGCGGATGACACTGTGCTAACAGTATTCGCAAAATCCATCGATGATTTAATAGTAAAAGCTAATGATGCTCTCAAAAGATTAGAGGTGTTTACAAGTTTAAACTGTGCGTGAATGTAAAGAAAACGTTTTTACTGACATTTTGTAGAGTGGGTGATTCTGTAGATGTAAGTAGTAAAGTGCTATTAGGTGAAAAACCTATTTTACAACTTAAATCAGTGCGGTACCTTGGCTTCCATATTGATTCTAATCTATCGTGGAAGGATCATAGCGACATTATTTCCGCCAAAATTGCACGTGGAGTTGGCATCCTCAGAAGATTGAAGCATATCCTGCCGGAATGTACTCTTCACACGATATATTCTGCAATAAGATACCCATATATATCATACGGATGTTTAGTTTGGAGCAGCAATTTTTATTTTAATTACAAGCGTGTGCAAGTTCTACAAAATAAAGCAGCAAGAATAATTTGGAAGTACGTAAAAATGTTAAAGACACCAGTGCTTGCTTTAAGTCTCTAAGGCTACTCAATGTTGGGTAGATAAAGGACTATTAAGCGGTGGTGATTTGTTCAATTATGTGCAGAATCTAGTTCCGGAAAACTTTTAATGAGTTTTATCGTTTTAGAAGTTCTGTTCATGAGCATGATACAAGAAGATGTGATGATTTAGTTGTGGATATTCAAAATAGTGTAAGATCTGGTTTTAATTTGAAGTATCTTCCCGCCTCTGTATGGAATTCACTGCCTCTGAGTGTTATAGAGGCTGAGCACCTCCCACAGTTTAAAAGAGTGCTTGTTGGGGAATTAGTTTTTTATATTCGGGGGGGGGGGATTGGAATGGGCTATAGCACTGGAGGAAGGAGCGGGTTAAAGGGGTTGGGGTGGAGGGAGTTGTATTTGGATGAGGGTTGTTACCCTGGGGGTGTTTGAGATAGGTGATTGTCTTTTTTCTTTTTTCTCGTTCATTATTATTTTAATTAGTGTAGGATGCTTCTAGGAACATTTATGTAGGTTTTTTTTATTATTATTTTTAATTGAGGATGCCTTTAGGAATGTTTATGTAGTTAATCGCTACGCATTAGCAAAATTTAAATTTTTCCCTAGCGAAGTGATTTATATCTGTAATAGTCTATTTTTTTGTTTATTATGTAAATAAAAGTCAAAGTTTTATAACTAATTCATTTGAAGCAGTTAGGCTAATAAAGAAGCAAAAATTAGCTTTAGGGGGTGCCAATTGAGGGAAATAGAGGAAGAGGGTTATCATTCCCTGTCAATTTTGAAAGTAACTTTCTTCGCATCTTTAAAAAAAATTGTTTCCCTACCCCTTAATTTTTTGTGAACTGGGATCCCTGATCATAATCACATAAAAAAGAATGGTGCATTTAGCGCTATAGCTTCCGTCTAACAAAATAAATTCATATTTACCATTTTATTTGTGAAAGTTTCAGCATATCATCGTTGGTGCATGATACTGCCATTATTGTTAAGGTTGCAGGATAGGGTGTGTCTGAATCATTTCGGTGGAAACAAAAACATTATTTAGAAAATTATTTCTTCTATATTTTATAGGAATTTCCGTGATGAATGGGATTATTACATGATTTTGAATAGAACAATCATTGGCGCTTAGTGATGCAATCAGGGGTGGTTTGTTTGTCTCATATCTTCTTTGCCTTATACATTTTGTGTAAAAAAATGGTTGACGCTCAAGGCCGTATCCAGGGGAGGGGGTACATGGTTTGATCCCACCCCCAAGAAATTTTGGCCTGTCTCGTAAAAACATAATAGAAATTAATTTAAACCATTTCTTGATGCATTTTCTGATTTTGTCACCCCTCCCCACGAAAAAAAAATTTGGATACGCCTTCTGCGAAGCATGTAATTTTCGTTTTAGTCGCCATTATCTAAGTGTGTTTTTTACAGCTAAAAACAGCTTTTCATAATTGGGCCTGTAGTTAACCCGTTTTAAAAACAAAATTTTAGCTATTTTCTAGCTACTAGCTATTATCAACGAGAAAGACGGGTTTGGCCTACCAATTTCGCTGTGACCAATTCCTGACGTTGACCAAGAAATATTGTATAATAATGCTAACTTTCAGTTGATAAGATGATTTTCTTCAATGCCCTCTTGTCCTGCCTCCCTTCAAGAAAAATTTAGGGGTCGTTGGGACAAAAAGAAAGATAGCTGAAGATCTAAGGACATTTTTTTAAGTTGTAAACCTGCAGTTTTTCTCTACGTTTTCTTAAGGATTAAATAAAAAAAAACAATTTTTTTTTAACTGAACGTAAGGAGCGACATTAAAACTTAAAACGAACAGAAATTACTTCGTATATGAAAGGGGCTGCTTCCTCATCATCGCCCCGCTCTTTACGCTAAAGTATGACTCTGTTTCTCAACTCTTCTTTTTAAAACAGTAAAAAACTTTAGCGTAAAGAGTGGGGCGTTGATGAGGAAGCAGCCCCTGTTGATGAGGCAAACATTTTTGGAGATAGGAGCTTGAAATCTCTACAATAGGGTTCTCTGATACGCTGAATCTAATGGTGTGATTTTTGTTAAGATTTTATGACTTTAAGGGGGTGTTTTCCCCTATTTTCTAAAATAAGGCGCATTTTCTCAGGCTCGTAACTTTTGATGGGCATAACTAAACTTGATGAAAATTATATATCTAACATCAGCATTAAAATGCGATTCTTTTGATGTAGCTTATTGGTATCAAAATTCCATTTTTTAGAGTTTTGGTTACTATTGAGCCGGGTCGCTCCTTACTACAGTTTTCTAGAATTATGCAAATTTTTATCTCCTAATAGCTTTTGATGAGCAACTCTAAATTAATACGTTGTAAGTATTTAGGACCAGAATAATTAACAGATTTTCTTTGTTGTGTATATATATTAATCAAAAATTCACTTTTCAAAGTTTCTGTTTCTATTGACAAGGCTCGCTCTTCCCATACAATTTGTTATGGCAAACCGAATGACCCAAGGCTCCCATACTCCTTCATTGAAGCCTCTTTTAAAAAAATTAGGATTAATGTTCGTATAACGTTGCTTTGAGAATTAGTGACTGTACCCTTCCAAGTATTTAATAAGAGGGGGAGAGGGTATAAGATTTAAAGACTAATTTATTGGGTCATCATTTCCACGGTTTCCAAGGCGATTTACCAACATGGGGTCAAAGAGGCAGTGCCCCCGAGAGACAAGAAGACATCAAAAATATATATATAAATAGGAAAATAAGAAATATTCAAATTTAAATTTCAGTAAAAACAGAGCTTTTTGTTAGCACTTAATCCCGCCCCCACCCCTGGGAAATCTGTTGGGGGTCCTTATGATCCTCCAACTCTCCTAATTTTCCACCATTAAACATGCGCAGGTGATCTTCCATACTACACTAGTATTTCTTTCGACAATAAGAGGGGGGCAGAGGCAGTTTTAGGGAGGGGAACAGTTGCCCTGCCCGAAGAAATTTTAAGGGCGCTAAATTTTCAAATAAATAATCTAACAGTTATGATCATTTGTCATTTTTGAAATTTCATTTTTATTAAAATATAGTGGAGGGCACAGTTTGCAGTAGATATAAGCAAATCGAATCCAAAATTCTCTTTTTCCCCATATCTTCATCACCATTCCTTGAAAAAAATTAAACAGACCGAATCTGATTAGCCTAATGTTTTTTCGTGATATTTTGTATTCAAACTTTGTCAATAAAGGAAACTTTTATTTCCAACTTTTATTAAAACTTTGTCAGCAAGTTTTAGGGGGACAGGAGCTGGCGCTAATCAAGATTTTGCTCCGGGTGAACGAAAAGCCAGAACTGCCACTAGAGGGGGGCTATCAACCTACAATGCCCGTATTGCTGATTTGGTCTAAAAATACTGTCGGATATGTAGAGTGATTGTAAACTAGTTTCTACCCGTCTCCCAAAGAGCCATCATTCTGTGTTTATCTGAAGGCTCACGAAGTGTTTTAAAATTTGGTAAAATTTCCGGGGGAAACATTATTGTTTTCCGAGGGGTTCTTTTTTAGGCTCTTTTCCCCCAACCATGCACAGAAACCCACTATCAGAATAGCTTATATCACTTTTCATAATTGTTTCAGCCCTAAATTAAACAACTTTGTAAAATGGAGCTTTGAAATAAATGTCTATGTTAATGGTTTTATTTTGTATGGGCTACGTGCACTTTTAATGAAAAATTAAAGCCCTTGAAACTGGCAAGCTCACAATACAGTTTTTTGACACTTTAAATCGGTTAGGTTAGCTTAGAATTTTCACTTGATAGCTTTTTGGATCTCTTTGAGGCAAAATTGTTGTTTTAAAATGGCAGAAACTGCCACTTTGCTGCAGGAAAATATTTGTGCTACTTCAAAAGGATAATTGTCCTTCGAATTTCCGTTTGAATGAGCCCTCTTCCAATTTTCTTGGATCATTTTTTTGAATACGATTACCATGGGAAGAAAAAATCACTAATCTATGAAATTGAGATTATAATTCTCATCATGATCATTTACCCTTGTGGAGGTGTTTACCCCCCTCCCCTCTTACTAGAAACAGACAAATATTTTCAGGCTCGTAATTATTAGCTGTAAGTCTTGAGCTTGAAAAACCTTAAATTTATCTGTATAGTTTTCTATTCGTATAGATTCTCTATAGATTCGTCAAGATTTTCATCAACTCTTGTCCTTCTATTATAAATCAACCCCCAAAAACGACGAAAAAAGCCTAACAGTATATAATTTATCAAAGCTAATGAGGAATCGCATTATTTTGTTTTGCTTTTAGCTTACCTTACTATGATAACTCTGCGCTCAATCCCCCAAAAACGTGAAAAAAAAGAATCAAAAGAAATGAAGATATAAAAATAAATGCTATAAGATCGCAATAAAAACTTATTCTGACTGTATGTATTTTTATTAAAACTCTTTTCTTTTTAAGCTTCGATTAGCTTTAAAAAGAGTCACTCCGCACTTACTGTTCGCTACCACGAACTGTTTGACGGATTGTGGGTCATGTTTATAAGTAGATGGTGTTCACGATTCTTGGCTAATTATTTTCTAGAAATTCCCTTCCCCCTAAATCCCTCCACCCAAAAAAATCAAATTATTTTCTTTATTCCCCTCTCCCCTAAACCCCGACACCTCACAAACATGAAAAAATAAAAAAAAATATTGAAGGATATAATTATAAATAAAACAGAATTGCCATAAACAACAGATTATCTGGCTTTATATGTTTCATTCCACCTCTTCTCTTTATAAGCTTCAATTAGCATTAAGAATAGTCAATCCCTACACTTACAGTTTGTTATCTCAAACTGTTTGACGGATGGTGGTTCATATCCAATAGCAGATGGTGTACGAGCATAGATTTCAGGGGGAATCTATGCTGATTCCCCCTGAAAAGCCACTCTTCGAAATCCCCTGAAAAAAACTTCTTAATCGGACAATTCCCTCCTGATAGCAATTTTTCCTTGGACACAATTCTTTGTTTTAGATAAACAACTCCTTAGATAACCCTATTGTAGAGGTTTCAAGCTCCTATATGCAAAAATGTGTTTTTTTTGTATTTTTCGCCAGAAGCTAGATCAGGGATGCGTGTTATTTTTTCCATGGGTGATTGTATTGAACCAGTTATCCTAGAAGGGTCGGAGAAAGCTCATTTGATCGGAAATCAAAAGTTCTAGCGGCCTTTTTAAGTAACCATAATTATTAGAGGGCAGTTAGCTCCACTCCCAGTTAGCTCCAAATTCGTCGGGTCTGAATTTCGAGACGGACAATTTTTTCAATATAGTCCAAAGATCTAATACCTATGTCTTTGAGGATTACGTGGCCCCCCGCAACTCCCGGGAAAGGACTGTAAGTTCCAAATTTTGACCATGGTGTACATACAGCATTGGCTACTGGGAAGTATACAGATATGTTCGAGGGAGGGGAGAGGTATGCGGGACAATCTTTCCATGAAGGAGTTTTTTGTGGGGAAAGGGAAATTTCTATGATATTGAGCTTGATTTCCCTAAAAACGATCAGAAATTAAATTAAAAAAGTTTTTTCATTTGAAAGTAAGGAGCAAAATTAAAACTTAAACGAACAGAAATTAATACGTACATGAGGGGTTTCCCCCTCCTAGTGTAAATAGCGAGGTATTGAGGAGGGGACAAACCCCTCATATACGTATTAATTTCTGTGCGTTTCAAGTTTTAACGTTGCTCCTTTTTTTGGTTGAAAAGTTTTTTTTAACTTAATTTCTGATCGATTTTTAAATAATGCCGGGAAATCAAGCTCACATATCATGGAAAATTCCCTTCCCCCGAGGATTTTTTTAATCTAAAAAAAAAAATTAAGAAGAAATCTTTAATCTAGAAAAAAAAAACAGGCCTTAAATACGGTTTAAAATACAGAGTTGGTGACGCCACGGCCTACACATCCAGTTATATAGTCTGCAAATCCCCGCGTAATGTGTTCTCGGACAAAAAGTTACCAGCCCCTCAAAACGATGTATTTCATTAGCAAATTTCTCATAAAAAAAACTTGCTATTTTATATAGATGAATATAATAGTACATTATACTCCGTTTTCATGCGTATTATAACGGGTTATAAATAAATTCAGTTCAATTCAATATAGCCTATTTAGCTATGTTCAAGGGTTAATGATCAGAAATAAAAAAAAAACAATCAGAAATTAAATTTAAAAAAAGGTTTTTTCAACTGAAAATAAGCAGCAATATTAAAACTTAAAAACAGAAATTAATACGTACATGAGGGGTTTCCCTCTCCTCAATACCTAGTGTAAATAGCGAGGTGTTGAGGAGAGGGACAAACCCCCTCATATACGTATTAATTTCTGTACGTTTCAGGTTTTAACGTTGCTCCTTACTTTCGGTTGAAACAACTTTTTTTTAAATTTAATTTCTGGTCGTTTTTTAAATAATGCCGGGAAATCCAGTTCCAACATCATGGAAAATTCCCCTCCCACTAGGATTTTTTTTTAATCTAGAAAAAAAAACTAGTCCAAAATACGGTGTAAAATAAAGAATTGTTGACGCCTCGGCCTACTCATCCAGTCATATAGTTTGCAAATCCCCGCGTAATGTGTTCTCGGACAAAAGTTACAAGTCCCTCAAAACCATATATCTCATTAGCGAATTTTCTTACAAAAATAAAAAACTTGTTAAATTGTATAGATGAATAGACATAAACTTATTTTTAGCTATGTTCGAGGGTTAATGTTTCATTTTTAAGTGCAGCAGTTGGTTTGCAAAATGAAAATAAAAGTCAAGATAACTCATGTGAGATGACACATGATCAGTTAAGCATGTTTTTTTTTTTTGTTTTTTTTTTTTACTATTATTATTTTTTTTATCAGTCCAAGTCAAGTACCGTTGTGCCAACTATTTTGAAATCATCCAGATGCGAGATAATTTAAATTAATTGAAAGCTTACTGACATTCCCGTTACCCTAGCCTAGTAATTTGGATGCAGTACTCCTGCTGAGTTGGTGAAATTCACAATTTGATGATGGGCTTAAATAATAACTTTGTTCATGCTAGTATTACAAAACAGTGGCCACAATTGTTTTTATCTGACAATATTTTGATTGGTGATCAAGGCCGTATCCACAGAGGGGGTACAGGATTGGGACCCCCAAACGTAAAAAAATAACAGAAATCAATATAAATAACTTTTTGATGTGTTTTTTAACTGTTTTTAGTGCCTAAACTGTTAAATTGTTTCTATCTGACAGTATTTTGATTACTGATCAAGCCGTATCCATAGAGGGGTGGGAGAGAGGGTGGGGTACAGGGTTGGGACCCCCCAAACTTAGAAACAATAACGGAGATACATAAAAATAAATTTAATGCCGCTTTTAAACTGTTTTTGGTGCCCCGCAAAAAATACCTCCACCCGAACAAAAATTTTGGGTACGCCCTTATTATATGTTATATAAAATGATATAGCTAGATTTTCTTATAGATCTATAATTGCTTGCCAGAAAAAGGTATAGAGGAGTAATTCCCCGTCTCACAGTATCATTATTACAGCTCTTGTGTGAGGGGGTTTCTGACCTTAGGTCTCCTCCCAATGCTACCTTTCTAAGTGTTTCCAGGATCAAAAAAGAAAAAATGATTGAATACGTGGCTTGTAAACTGGAGCTCCAAAATGTAAGCAGGGACAGGTCCAGATCTAGAGCAAAGTCTTCGGGGGGGGGGGCTTAATGTAACAAGGGCACCAATTTTGGACTAAATTGACTAATTTATCTTAAAACAAGAGCTAAGAGCTCATATGGCACTTGTGACGAGGCGAGAAGAGCTAAGAGCCAAGAGATCATATGGTATGAGCTCTAACAAAATTCTATGAATCAATAGATCGATTTAAAAAGGAAAATAAGAGGCTTAATGCTGGTCAGGATTTAAAATAATAGCTCTGAGTCACGAGGTCCTTCTAAATATCAAAATTCATTGAGATCCGATTACCCACTCGTAAGTTATAAATACCTATTTTTTTCTAATTTTTCCTCTCCTTTTAGCCCCAGATGGTCGAATCTGGGAAAACAACTTTATCAAGTCAAATTGTGCAGCTCCCTGACACGCCTACCAATTTTAATCGTCCTAGCACGTCCAGAAGCACCAAACTCGCCAAATCACTGAACCCCTCCCCCCAACTCCCCCAAAGAGAGCGAATCCAGTAAGATTCTGTCAATCACGTATCAAGGACATTTGTTTATTCTATCCACCAAGCTTCATCCCGATTCCTCCATTCCAAGTGTTTTTCCAAGATTTCCCCCTCCAACTCCCCCCAATGTCAAAAGATCTGGTTGGGATTTGAAATAAGAGCTCTGAGACATGAATTCCTTCTAAAAATCAAATTTCATTTAGATCCGATCATCTATTCGTAACATAAAAATACCCCAATTTTCACGTTTTCCAAGAATTCCGGTTTCCCCCTTCAACTCCCCCCAATGTCACAGGATCTGGTAGGAATTTGAAATCAGAATTTTAAAGCACAAGATCCTTCTAAATATCAAATTTCATTAAGATCTGGTCACCCTTTCGTGCGTTACAAATACCTAAATTTTCAAAATTGTTCCCCCCCCCCGAATTCCACCAAAGAGAGTAGATCCGGTCTGGTTATGTCAGTCACGTATCTTTGACAGGTTTCTATTCTTCCCATTCCGTTTTATCCTGATCTCACCGCTTTAAGTATTTTCTAAGATTTCCAGTCCCCCCAACTGCACCCCTCCCCAATTACGCTTGATCCGGTTGAGATTGAAAATAAGAAATCTGAGTTACGAGGTCCTTCTAAATATGAAGTTTCATGAAGATCCGATCACTCCTTCGTAAGTTAAAAATACGTCATTTTTCTTATTTTTCAGAATTAGCCCCCCCCCCCCCCACCAATAGAGCGGATCCGTTCCAATTATGTAAATCACGTATGTAAGATTTCTGCTCTTATTTTTCCCATCAAGTTTTATCCCGATCCCTCCAATCTAAGCGTTTTCCATGATTTTAGGTTCCTCACCCCAAACTTCCCTCAATGTCACCAGATCCGGTCAGGATTTAAAATAAGAGCTTTGAGACACGATATCCTTCTAAATATCAAATTTCATTGAGATCCGATCACCCGTTCGTCAGTTAAAAGTACCTCATTTTTTCTAATTTTTCAGAATTAACCCCTCCCCCAACTACCCCAAAGAGAGCGGATCCATTCCGGTTATGTCAATCATGTATCTTGGACTTGTGCTTATTTTTCCCACCAAGTTTCATCCCGATCCCTCCACTCTAAGTGTTTTCCAAGTTTTAGGTTTCCCCTCCCAACTCCCCCCCCCCCCCCCAATGTCACCAGATCTGGTCGGATTTAAAATAAGAGCTCTGAGACACGATATCCTTCTAAATATCAAATTTCATTGAGATCCGATTACCCGTTCGTAAGTTAAAAATACCTCATTTTTTCTAATTTTTCAGAATTAACTGGCCCCACACTCCCCCCAGATGGGCAAATTGGGAAAACGACTATTTTTAATTTAAGCTGGTCCCGTCCCTGATACGCCTATCAAATTTCATCGTCCTAGCTTACCTGGAAGTGCCTAAAGTAGCAAAATCGGGACCGACAGACAGACCGACAGAATTGGCGATTGCTATATGTCACTTGGTTAATACCAAGTGCCATTAAAACAGTGAAAACAGATAAAAACAAGGAATGAGGGTGCCAAAAATAATTAGTGGGACAGGAATCCCCCCAGACCCCCTGGATCCGCCAGTAAACAGACGCTAAAATATAATCAATAAACAAATCTCAGTATAACGTCTTGTTTTTCCTCTAAGTTTTATTTAAACACAAAGAATAAATAACAATTCCCTGGTGCTTCTAGTAAACAAGCTTAAATTGGTTAAAGAGTTGAAGGTTCAAAAACGTGATACGCCTGAATTTTCTTTTTTTCACTAGAATCTTAAAATGGAATTAAGCAATTGTGGCTTGAATTGTGACTTGAATTGTAGAATTGTGACTTGCCAATTCTACGTGATAGGGAAATCGAATGACTTTGCGTCTACAAACCGAAGTCGGTCACAAGTTTGAGGTACGACGTCACTCTGTCCAGTTTCTAATTGCCAAATATAAAAACCCATTATTTATTTTAAACCAGAACTGACAAAGCTACAAAATTTTAATATGTCTCGCCATTGCATTCCACTTGCTGCTTTTTCCAAAAATGTTATGCTAAGTAATGTTAAAGTGTAATAAATTTCCCTTTTTGTTAGTTTAGAACTTCATTATCAGATTTTTTAACCGGGCGTGGAGAAAGAATGTCTACCCCTTTTTTCAACATTGGCGACTTTGGCCGCTCTTGCGCCCAAAGTAAAACTATGATTAGTCTCTCCCTGTCTCCTGCAGAATTTTCAGATCAAATATTCATAAAATTTTCATTTAATAGCAAAATTATTTTTTATTCATTAAACATTTATTTTGAAATCTATTTAAATTATATTATTATTTTCAATTATTATTATTATTATTTTTTGTCCTGTGGTGGCGCTGTGGATTTGACCTTAGCTTGGTGATACGGGACCCAGAGATCGAATCACGCTGCAGGAACGCACTGCAGGGCCGACGCAGGGGCCATAGTAGTCAAAGAAGCGTCGTTAATTCTTAAATAAAATAATAATAATTATTATTATTACTTAAATGTTTTTTAGTTTATTTATTAATTATTTTCATTTATTAACTGCACCCTCTACTTCGGTTTAATAGACATAAAGCTTTAAAAATTATAAAATGATTGCAACGGTTAGATTCCTTGTTTGAAGTTTTGCGCCTTTAAAATTTCTGCATTTGGGCCCCCCCTAAAACCCTCTGTTTTGCTCGGTGGGGTGCTCCCAAGTTTTCATCGAAATGTTTCATCAGATTCAAATATTTCCAGTGAGATTGGATGTTGAACTGCCCTTCAAGCGCTAAACTGTTGCAAAAGCTTTTTATCTACTCTTTTTTTAAAACTCATTCTATAACTGTTTCTATGTTTTAAACCTGTAACCTATAGCTGATAACTTTGATGTCATGTATTTAGAAACATTTGTACCAAATTTAAACAGAGAGTTTGCTTGTAAAAACCATTGCAACTCAAAACCTGCCGTTCTTTTTACTGGCTTAAAACTTCGTACAAAACAACCAATCGGGACCAAAGCATTAGTTGAGAGATTCTTCGATTCAAATAGCAACTTTTCAGAAAAACTACTTTTCTGAGTAGGAGGTTGTAAAATAAATGAGGCTTTGATGAGGCGGGGCTCTGTGTCTCTCTGTTTCCGTAGGGAAATAAAGCAAAATTTTACTGGCTTACAAAAATACGTCACAGATATATGCCAATGGAATTACAGTACGCTTTTTAACAGAGGAGTGTAGGACAGTAATATTTATTTATCTTTGGTGGTTCCAATGTTCACTTGGAGCCACGCAAGCGGTGTTTCTAAAAACTGTGTGTTACAAACACTTACAGGGGAGAGCACAAACCGTAAAATATTTTTTTTTCTGGTACATCTTTGGGAAATTTTTATCATCTAATATTTCATCATTTTCCTTGAATCTGTGCTCCCTCGTTCTGCACGTCCCTGATTCTTTTGCACGTCCCTGAATCTGGAAGTGACCTGTATGTTTTCAATTGACCATATGTCAGGGTCTTTACTGTACATTTGCAAAATTGAATAAAAACCATAAGTAAGAAGCTATATCTATTGTTCTTATTCATATTAGTATTAGAGCAAAAACCGGTTGAGGTTCGAAATGGAGATTAGCTCGGAAAAAAGAAAGGCGTTGTCCTTTCGATAGGGGCGAATCTCCAGCATTTTTATTGAGGGGGAGCAAGAGGGGTCAGTATACGGATATTCAAGGGGCATGGGATATATGATAATTTTCTTCTTCACAATATTGGGGGGCAACTGTCCCCCTTGCTCCCCATTCCTCCAAACGACGCCCCCTGCATTTCGACTCACCTTATATCTATTTATACGGAGATTAATGAAGGAAGGTATGGAGAGGTCACCTATAATGATCAAACAATTCGTGGTAACGAACTGTAGTAAGGATTGACCCGGCTCAATAGTAACCACAACTCTAACAAACGGATTTTTGATACCAATAGTTACATCAAAAGAATCAAATTTTAATGCTGATTTTAAATATATAAGTTTAATCAAGTTTAGTATTACCTATCAAATGTTACGAGCCTGAGAAAATTTGCTTTATTTAAGAAAATAGGCGGAAACACCCCCTAAATGTCATAGAATCCTAAAGAAAATCACACCATCAGATTCAGTGTATCAGAGAATCCTTTTGTTAAAGTTTCAATCTAGTATATCTAAAAATGTGGAACTTTGTATTTTTGCCCGGAGCCGGATTATGGATGCGTGTTTATTTGTTTTTTTTTTCAGGGATGATCGTACCGACCAAATGGTCCTAGAATGTTGCGAGAGGGCTCATTCTAAGGGAAATTAAAATTTCTAGTGTCCTTTTAAGTGCACAGGCCCCGGGGGAGGGGCTGCAAGTTACAAACTTTGACCATTGTTTACATATAATAATGGTTATTGTGAAGTCTACAGACGTTTTCAGGGAGATTTTTTCGTGTTGGGGTGGGAGTGGGTCGGGGATTACGTAGGAGGATCTTTCTATGGAGGAATTTATCATGAGGAAAGAGAGTGTCCATGAAGAGGGCACAGGATTTTCTAGAATAAAAAAAAAAACAATGAGAAACTAAATAAAAGAAATTTCTCTCCTGGAAGTAATGAGTAGTATTAAAACTTAAAACGAACATAAAATATTACGTTTATAAGGGGGTTCGTCTTCTCCGCAATACCTTGTTCTTTACGCTAAAGTATTTTTAATAATTTCAACTATTTATTCTACGGCCTTTGTGATTCAGGTGTCATTCTTAAAGATTTGGGATAAAATTCAAGCTTTAGTGTACAGAGCGAGGTATTGACGAGGGGGCAAATTTCCTTTTATACGTAATAAAAATACACGAATATAGAAGTTCGTTAAATAAGTTTATTCGGAACGTATGCTTATTACTACCAAAAACGTTCGTACAAGAAATAAAAAATCTAGTTGCATTTTTAAGTAGCGAAAAATTAAAGGGCAACTAGGCTTCCTTGCCCACCCCTTTTTTTATCAAAATCATTTGATCACAGCTATGAGAAAGCCATTTAGCAAAAAAAAATTAATATGAAAATTTCGTTTTAATTATTCATGTGTGGTGAGCCTAAATCGAAACATGTATTCATTCAAAAACGTTCAGAAATTATATTTAAAAAAAACTTTTTTTTAACTACAAATAAGGAGTGATATTAAAACTTAAAACGAACAGAAATTATTCAGTATAAAAAAGGGGTTGTCTCTTCCGCAACGCCTCGCTCTTTACGCTAAAGTTTTTTTTTATTGTTTTTAAAAGTAGAGTTGTGACAGAGTCAAAATTTAACGTAAAGAGTGAGGCGTTGCGGAGGGGACAACCCCTTTCGTAAATTGAATAATTTTCTGTTCGTTTTAAGTTTAATGTCGCTCCTTATTTGCAGTTAAAAGACTTGTTTTTTTGTTTAATCTTATGCAGGATTAAAGACAAGGCAGAATATGCTCTCCTCATCTTATGCATAAGCTTCTCTGGGTGAAAAATCCATAGGAACATTACTAAATCAGTTCAAATAGGGCTTTTTTCTTTTGTGTGTCGGTTTATTGGCTCACAAACATAAATATAGTTTATTTGTCATACTTACAAGTGTAAAATTGGGCTTTTGGGAAGTTTTTATATGTAATTAATGCCTCTAAGGCTCTTAGGATAGTGTTGTGGATATGTTTCTTAACTCTATGGCATCTTCTAGGCAGTTCAAAACTATTCTGAGGTTCAACGTCTCCGAATCCCAAGGCCAAAAATGTCAAGCCCCAGAAAACCTACAGAGCCACCTAAGGACTATATGGAAGATTCAAAGGAGGTGCAGATGCTCTCAGATGAAATGATGAAAAAATTTCTCAAAATTACTGCATAATTTTTTTTACCCTGTTTTTCGGAGTTTCTTTTCTTTGTAATATTCGTATTTATTAAATAAAAACTAAATTAATTTTTACGTATGGGGTAGTATTCTTTGGTCTTAAATACAGGACAGCCTAGTGATTTGTCAGTATTTCTAGTTATTTTTGTATTGCCTAAACAAAAACAACATTAAATCCGCACATTAATCACTAAATTTTTGAAGAAAATCACTAAATCAACCAATAATCACTATAAACTTGGCAACCCTGTACAAATACCGTTTTCTTCATATGTCTCAAAACAATTTTATGTTCTAGTGTTAAATATCGTAACTTCAAATTCATTGAAATATCAGGGACAGTGAAATTCTAATTGTTTGAATTGCATAAGTGGAAAAATATGAAAATAATAGATAAAATAATAAAATTAAAATAATAAAATTAATAGAGTTTGAAACTCAACTTGTAATAAAAAGACCTCCATATGCGGGGGCGTCTTTTGGGGGAGGGGGGAGTCCCTCCCCAATTCCGGGGGGAATTATTATATACCCAATGCCCCTTGACAATCCGGATATGGACCCCTCTCACCCCTCGCCCTAAAAATTCTGGATATTCGCCCCTGTCCATATGCAGTTTCCGGCTTTAGCGAGCTCTAGATTCAAAAAGAGAAGAAACACGGGCAAAAAATTAGCGAAAAGTGAGCTAAAACATGTGATACCAAACAGCTAAGAACAGTTTGGTTATACTTGAGAACCAGCAGATTGCTTATGTTTAATTTATTAGGAACGAAACGATTTGTCAGATTTAACTGGATTACTGGATTTACTGGATTACTTTTTTATTTTAATGGCTCAACGTGACAACACCGATTAAGTGTTGTACTGTCCAAAAAAGTTCATAGTTTGAAATCACCAAAGTAAAAATATTACAACTTATCATAGACCTAAGAAGGATCAAGGGGGTGGGGATATTTTATTTTTGTTTTCTTTGTCTTTCAATAGCTTTTAGGTCGGTCATTTGTCAATAATAAATTCAGCCAATTTAAAAAAAAAGTATGGATATAACGATAAATGTGTTTTTTTTTTTTTTACGTATTCTCGTAAACACCCTCTTCAAACAAGTATTAAGCTGAATATCATTGGATCAAAACATCGAATATCAAATCAAATATCATCTAATGTTGGCCTTATAAAAAAAAACAAGGTCCGGGAACAATGGGGTCTTTTAGGGAGAGAGGCTTTAGTGTCCTGATTTTAGACACCCAAAGCTCATTTCAGGAGGAAGGATGGGTTAAAGAGAAGTTACGATAGTCATTTTTGGGCTTGAGAAGGTTCCAACCCAACACATTATCAAACACACACACACACATAAGCTTTTCTTGGTATACTTCACCGATACTACGAATTATTTTTAGTGGTCAATGAATTAACTCAGGTCAGTCCTAATAAAATTTGCTTCTTGAAATTAAATTATTATTTAGAGGTCAAACACCCCCCCCCCTGGTTCTGAAAAAATACGTACAATATTTGCCCATTCTATAATATTATGGCTATAAAGAAATATATAAAGACATTTTTTACGATTCAACCCCTCCTTCACACCAACATGAGCGATATTTTTCCAAAAGTAAAATTCTAGCCATGTTAATACACGATTAAAATTCTGTCTAAAACCTAAATAGACCAAAACACAGTCTTTGCGTACTCATATCGTAAGCAGAAAATGTCAAATTTTCGCAAGGTGGGAGAAAAGCTTGCGGCTTTTCTAATGGTCACGAATATAACAAAAAAATGGGGGGGGAGAACAATTTGTTTTGCTTCAATTTGCGGCAACTAAAAAATCCAAAATTTCGATAGAAAAAACAAGGAATAATTAAGCTGTATGTACAAGTATTTTTTTAGATTCAAACACAAAAACGGGGTTTTCCTTTAGACAATATTTTAAAAAACAAAATTTGAAGGAATTTTAGATTGCAATATTCAATAAAATTTCCAAATTTTTCCTAAAATGTTTAAAAAAAAGGAGAACACGCTAGGACCGCAAACACTTATTTTGCCTTGTAATACAGTATATTTATTATTCTTACAGTTTAAGTGTAATGAAAGATTGTGAAAACGAGCGTATAAGTTGTTTCAAGTTGTTATAGAAATGAACCTGCTTAAAACAATTTTAATTTTAACAGGTAGGTACGAAGGACAGGCCTTCATGCTCACATGTCCTCCCAAGCGAAGAGTGTAATTTTGTCAAAATTCTGGAGGGGGAGGGAAGTTAGATCTGAATTTGAGCTGATTTTCAAAGTCAAGTGAAAAATAAAAAATGAGCCATATAGCACCATACAAGCAAAGGTTACTAAAGAAAACTGACCTGTTTCTGTGGATGCTTGAATTATGAAAGCCTATGTCAGTTTTAGTAAGATGTTCTAAGGACGCTAAATTTCAGCCGATGGACCTGGATATGGTGGAAGTTGATCCCCCCCTTGTCCTATAGCAAATCTCACCCCCTGCTCCCCAATATTGTGTGCTTACCTTCAATTTTCTATTACCGCTATTTCTGCTATCAACTAATTCCAGCGTAAACCCGCCTGACGCCAACTCCTCCTCCATCCCAAAACAAACCCGCCTATACACGCTCCTCCTCCATCCCAATAGACTATATCCAATGCTTTACTCTTTACACCCTCCCATGAAACCCTTAAACTTCCTTTCAATCTTCCTTATGATCTTTTACCACCTTATTTAGGGATAACCTGATTTTCATTCGGCCTCAAATTAACGAAGCCACGGTAGGATATTCGAAGCGATGGCAGTGTCTCCTACTTACTTCTTTTGTAAATTCACCTGCTCTTGAGCACTTTTGAATTCATACCCCCTCCCTTGATTATGAATTCCCTCTCCTAAACAATATCCATGTTAATTTGCCTGTATTTGTGCATGTAGCAAACTATAAAACTTCGATGAAGCGAAAGTTGTTTCACCATATTAGTAGTATGAGTAAAAGTGTTATCATAATAAAAATATGCAAATATCGAAAAAAATCTGTTTTGCATTTTTAATAGTAGTGAAAGCGACAAGAACAAGTTCTGGACTGATTTCACTATTTTTATCTTGTAAGATAGAAGAGCAAACATAATTTCGTCAAGTGACAAAGAAAGTTAACACGGAAAATTAATGACTAAACCTTATGCTGAGAATTAACTTCACCGTGGCTACTGAAGTTATAACTTCATTTGAAGTTTATATTTTCAAGATTATAACTTCACCGTGGTTATTGAAGTCACCTAACAATTAGTTGTACTTTTGGAGTTTTATCGTGTTTGCAACATTAGCTGTAGCTGTAACCTAGTAAATTCAGACAATAACAATTTAATTTAAAATATAAAATATTATATTTAATTATATTTAATTATATTTAATTATATTATATTAATTATATTAATTATATTATATATTATATTAATTATATTTATATTATATTAATTATATTATATTATATTTAATTATATTTAATTTAATTTAAAATATAAAATATTATATTTAATTATATTTAATTATATTTAATTATATTATATTAATTATATTAATTATATTATATATTATATTAATTATATTTATATTATATTAATTATATTATATTATATTTAATTATATTTAATTTAATTTAAAATATAAAATATTATATTTAATTATATTTAATTATATTATATTAATTATATTAATTATATTATATATTATATTAATTATATTTATATTATATTAATTATATTATATTATATTTAATTATATTTAATTTAATTTAAAATATAAAATATTATATTTAATTATATTTAATTATATTATATTAATTATATTAATTATATTATATATTATATTAATTATATTTATATTATATTAATTATATTATATTATATTTAATTATATTTAATTTAATTTAAAATATAAAATATTAAAAATATTGAATTTAAAATATATGTAAAAGCTGTCAAGTAGGAAAAAATTACCATTTTAAGCTGGCTGAGGAATGGTGGCTATGATTACGATTAGTCTCAATGGTAAAAGTTTGTAGAGATAATAAATTTACAGCATTATTATGCAATTTAGCATTATAAAATTATAAAATTACTAGCTGTTGGGGTGGCGCTTCGAGCCACCCCAACACCTAGTTGGTGGGGCGCTTCGCCCCCCCCCCAAGCCCCCCGCGCGCGTAATTCGTTACGCGCCATATTAGTTACGCGCCATTGTAGTTGTGTCTCTGTGTCCCACCTGTGAATAGAGATAGATATATATATATACATATATATATATATATATATATATATATATATATATATATATATATATATATATATATATATATATATATATATATATATATATATATATATATATAGATAATATATATATATATATATATATATATATATATATATATATATATATATATATATATATATATATATATATATATATATATATATATATATATATATATATATATATATATATATATATATATATATATATATATATATATAATATAAATATATATATATATATATATATATATATATATATATATATATGTATATATATATATATATATATATATATATGTTTTTAACTACGTAAAACATGCGAATATACAACATTCTTCGCTGTCCCATTGTCTGTGCATATAAATAGATTGTCAGGTTTACTGACTCTTGAACATGCAACATATAATTGTCCATGAGAAAAACGATCCGTATTCAGGTCTATACCTCATTATTCTAATGATGTGTCCCTGTGTCCCGGTCGTCATTTGTGTCCCGGTGTCCCAGTTTGTAATTTCTCTTTGAGTGTCCCGGTCGTCATTTATATTCCCTGTGTCCCGGTGTCTCGGTCGTCATTTGTGTCCCGGTGTCCCGGTCTGTAATTTCTATTCGAACAATCCCTGTGTCCCGGTCGTCATTTATATATCCCGCCTGTGCCCCTGGCGTCCCCGTTGTAGTTGTGTCCCTGTGTCCCGGTCGTCATTTATATTCCCTGTGTCCCGGTCGTGATTTGTGTCCGGGTGTCCCAGTCTGTAATTTCTCTTTGAGGTTCCCGGTCGTCATTTATATTCCCTGTGTCCCGGTTGTCATTTGTGTCCCGGTATGTAATTTCATCAGTTGACAGACATGACATCAGTCGACAAACAACTTCATGACGCATACAGCTCGATCCTTATAATGACGTCAGTCGACAAACATGACCTCAGTCGACACACAAACATGACGTCACTCGACACACACACACACACACACACACACACACACACACACACACACACACAACTTATTTTTATATATATAGATTAAATTTACTTTTTTTAACCTTAAAGTTAATTATAAATTATTATTGTAATGTATTATATATATATATATATATATATATATATATATATATATATATATATATATATATATATATATATATATATATATATATATATATATATATATATATATATATATATATATATATATATATATATATATGAATAATTACAAATTATTAAATTTATCATTATATAATTATGGAAAGAATCCAGCGGTGAATTATCACGAATAATACAACACATCTGCCACCAGCAAGTGGGAAAGGCAGACCAAAAACCCCCCTCCTGATTGAAAATGGAGCTACACTAAATGCTACTAAACTATTCAACATTCAGTGGTAATAGTTTCTGAACAAACAATTTCAAAGATTTGCCCCCCCCCCAAGAATTTAACAAAAAGAATTTAAAAGGCCCTGCATCACCCTCAAGTAAAGATGTGTACTTGTGTATTATTCAGAAGACACTCAATAAGTGAAGTTAGGTTCTTTCGTGAAAAAAACGACGATGCAGGTACATTTTGATTAAATATTTGGTACTTGTTCATTATTCATTTGATTCTAATAAAGTATAAAGTATTAACATTCTATTAAAGTATTATATTTTCATCATAGTTAGTTTGTTTTATTTCGTTAGCTTTATCAAAAGTTTAGACTATATATTTGCACATTAGGGGGAGGGGGGTGGAGTGCATTTTATCAAATACCTAACCTAACCACCTCTATATATAAATATGTAATTAAGCTAGAACGATGAAATTTGTGAGGCGTATCAGGGACCAGACCAGGTTAAATTAGAAATAACCGTTTCCCCGATTGACCATCTGGAGGGGAGTGGGGGACGGTTAATTTGAAAAAATAGAAACATGAGATATTTTTAACTTACGAAGGGGTGATCGGATCCTAATTAAATTTGATATGTAGAAGGATATCGTGTCTCAGAGCTCTTATTTTAAATCCCGACTGGATCCGGTGACATTAGGGGGAGTCGGCGGGGGAAACCTAAAATCTTGGAAAAAGCTTAGAGTGGAAGGATCGGGATGAAACTTGGGGGGGGGGGGAATAAGCGTGATTGACATAACCGGACTGAATCCACTCTCTTTGGGGGAGTTGGGGGGAGGATTAATTCTGAAAAGTTAGAGAAAATGTGGCACTTTTAGCTTACGAAGGAGGGGTCGGATCTTAATGAAATTTCATTAAGGAGGCACACTCGTGCCTCTATAAAGAGGCGACACACGACAATGTTAAGCGATCTTCGGTTCCAGCGGTCGCAGACGGATGGGGAGGGATGCATTTCGTAGCCCGAGCTCCAACTAAGAAACCTGCAAAATTTCATCCCCCTCCAACTTTTTCTTCATGGGGAAAATCTGGCCGAAAGTTTCGACCTTTCAACCCAAGCCCCCCTTTAACGTTGTCCGATCGGGCTGAAATTCACAAGTTAAGGTCCCCTAGGGCCCAGGAGCTTATCCGCGAAATTTCAGCTTGATCCGATAACTCCTTCTCTGTTTTTCAGAAACCACGCATAGCCACTTAAAATTCATTTACTTTTTTTTCCTAGACGCCTACAGGTCACATCCGACATCGGACCTGGGTGTACGAAGACTCATTCGATGCGGAATTCTCCGAGTAAGTGCCCATGAAAGTTTCGTAGGAAAATCTTAACCCCCCGAAAGTTTCGACCCTCCACCCCCCCCCCCACCCCTTTTAACGTTGTCCGATCGGGCTGAAATTCACAAGTTAAGGTCCCCTACGGCCCAGGAGCTTATCCGCGAAATTTCAGCTTGATCCGATAACTCCTTCCCTGTTTTTCAGAAACCACGCATAGCCACTTAAAATTCATTTACTTTTTTTTCCTAGACGCCTACAGGTCACATCCGACATCGGATCTGGGTGTACGAAGACTCATTCGATGCGGAATTCTCTGAGTAAGTGCCCATGAAAGTTTCGTAGGAAAATCTTAACCCCCCGAAAGTTTCGATCCTCCAACCCCCCCCCCCACCCCTTTTAACGTTGTCCGATCGGGCTGAAATTCACAAGTTAAGGTCCCCTACGGCCCAGGAGCTTATACGCGAAATTTCAGCTTGATCTGATAACTCCTTCCCTGTTTTCCAGAAACCACCCATTAGCTATTTAATTAACGGATTTCTCTCCATAAGAGCCCATGTTAATTTGAAATTTTTAAAAGCTATTGAGAAGTTATATTTATATAACATATAACATCAAATATAACATCAAATATATAACATATAAAAAATTTTGATAACACCTGGACAGCTTATCATTTGAGAGATAACAGAATATTGGCTTCTTATGAGCAAAAGAAACATTTCGGTCATTCTATCTATTTTTTTCTATTTTATACAATGATTTAAATGCGGGGGAGGGGGTTCCTCTCCTAATTCCTGTACGAGGAGTACAGGAATTTTTAAATTACATCCACCATGGATTGTAGAAAAACGTACAGAATTAATATGAAAAAAAATTAAACCTGTACAAAAGAGTCTTTAAAAGCGGGGGGTTTGCCTCTCCTAATAGTCTTCTTATAGTCCTAATAGTCTAATAGTCCCATGTTAATTTTTGAAATTCTTAAAAGTTACGAATATCAACATTCAAGTACATCAAAATAATCAGCTCGGCACGGCGAGAATGACTGCAAGCATCATAAAAATCCAGCTCCATTCCAGAAAAAATTTTGATAACACCTGGACAGCTTATCATTTGAGAGATAACAGAATATTAGCTTCTTATGAGCAAAAGAAACATTTCGGTAATTCTATCTATTTTTTTTCTATTTTATACAATGATTTAAAAGCGGGGGGGGGGGGCGGCAGCCACCCAAGTTCCTCTCCTAATTCCTGTACGAGGAGTACAGGAATTATTAAATTACATCCACCATGGATTGTAGAAAAACGTACAGAAATAATATGAAAAAAACTTCGTTTTCTTAAAGAGTTAAAGAGGCTGCGTCCCAAAGTCGAACCTTAAAACGTACAGGAATTAGAAGAGGCAGTTGGGGGGCTGCCGCCCCCCAAACCCCCAGCTTTTAAAGACTCTTTTGTACAGGTTTTTTGTTTTTTTGCTAACCCCCAGCTCTTGGCTTCGGAAAGGCCCTCTTTTAATTAACAAAAAATTGAAATGAATGAATAATGGAATAACTTCGAAAAATGTTAAACACAAGAGGACAGGAGAACCATTGCGCCGAAACTAGTAATTAGTAACAATGAAGTCCCCCCCCCCAAAAAAAAAACCTGTACAAAAGAGTCTTTAAAAGCTGGGGGTTTGGGGGGCGGCAGCCCCCCAACTGCCTCTTCTAATTCCTGTACGTTTTAAGGTTCGACTTTGGGACGCAGCCTCTTTAACTCTTTAAGAAAACGAAGTTTTTTTCATATTATAGTCAGAAGGACCTAGTAACTCAGATCTCTTATTTAAATCTCGACCGGATCCAGTGTAATTAGAGGGAGTTTGGGGGGAACCGGAAATATTGGAAAACGCTTAAAGTGGAAAGATCAGGATGAGACTTGGTGGAAAGAATAAGCACAAGTCCAATTTGGAAAAATGGAAGTCCACTTTGTAATTCGGAAAAATCAGAAAAAATGAGGTATTTGTAACTTACGAACAGATGACCAGATATTAATGAAATTTGATCTTTAGAAGGATCTAGTGCTTCCAAGCTCTTATTTTAAATCCCGACCAGATCCGGTGATCTTTGGGGGAGTTGGAGGGGGAAACTAGAAATCTTGGAAAACGTGAAAATTGAGGTATCTCTATCTTACTAATGGGTATTCTGATTTTAATGAAACTTGATATCTAAGAAAATCTGTTGTCTCAAATGCTCTATTTTCAATTCGAATCGGATCTGGAGACATAGGGGACTGGAGGGTGAAAACAGAAATCTTGAAAACCGGAAATCTTGGAAAACGCTTAGAGTGGAGAGATTGGGATGAAACTTGATGGGAAGAATAATCATAAGTTCTAGATAAGTGATTTGTCATAATTGGAACAGATCCACTTTCTCTGGGGGAGTTGGGGGGATTTCCCCTGCTCTGGCGAGTTCGGTGCTTCTGGACGTGCTAGGACGATGAAAATTAGTAGGCTTGTCAGAGACCTGCAAAAATTGACTTCATAACGGAGGTTTCCCCGATTCGACCATCTGGGGGGCTGGAGGGGGAGGCAAAATTGAAAATAATGAGATATTTTCAACTTACGAATGGGTTATCGGATCTTGCTGGAATTGGATATTTAGAAGTATCTCGTATCTCAGAGCTCTTATTATAAATCCCGACCGTATCCGGTGATATTGGGGGAGTAGGAGGGGGAAACGGGAAATCTTGGAAAACGCTTAGAGCGGAGAGATCGGGATGAAACTTGGTGGGAAGAATAAGCACAAGTCCTAAATGCGTGATTGATATAACCGGACTGAATCCGCTCTTTGTGGGGGAGTTAGGGGAGAGGTGTTAATTCGAAAAAAGTAGAAAAAACGAGGGATCTTTATCTCAAAAACGGGTGACCAGATTCTAATAGAATTTGATATTCAGAAGGAGCTCAAGTCTCTGAGTCTCATTTTAAATCTTTCCAGATCTGGTAACATTAGAGTGGAGAGATTAGGATGAAACCTGGTGGGTAGAGTAAGCAAATGTCGGAGATACGTGATCGATGTAACCAGACTGGATCCAGTCTCTTTGGGGGAGTTAGGGGGTCCAGTGCTTTGGTGAGTTTGGTGCTTCTGGATGGGCTAGGACGATGAAAATTGGCAGGCGCTTCAGGGCCTGCACAAATTGACTTTATAAACCCATTTTCCTCGATTCAACCTTCTGAGGGACTGAAGGCAGAGGAAAAATAAGAAAAAATGAGTAGCTTCTGAGTTTCCTTTTAAATCAATCTATATACGGGATTCACCTAGATACGGGATACGGGATTGACATAACCAGAACGGATCTGTTCTCTTTGGGGGAGTTGGGGGGAGGGTTAATACTAAAAAAATAGAAAAATGAGGTATTTTTGACTTACGAAAGAGTGATCGTTTCTTAATGACATTTCATATTTAGAAGGACCTCGAAACTCAGATCTCTTATTTTAAATCCCGACCGGATCCAGTGTCATTAGGGGGGGGGGATCTTGGAAAACGCTTAAAGAGGAGAGACCAGGATGAAACTTGGTGGAAAGAATAAACACAAGTCCAAGATTGGTGACTGACATAACCGGATCGGATCCGCTCTCTTTGGTGGAGTTGGGGGGGGAGTAATTCGAAAAAAAAGAAAAATGAGGTATTTGTAACTTACGAACGGGTGATCAGATCTTAATGAAATTTGATATCTTGGAAAATTTGAAAATTGAGATCTTGTGCTTTAGAAATCTCATTTTAAATCTCGATCGGATCCGGTGACATTGAAGGGAGTTGGAGGGAAAAACCGGAATTCTCGAAAAACGTGAAAATCGAGGTTATCTTACGGATGGTGATCGGATCTTAATGAAACTTGAATAATAGAAGAATCTTATGTCTCAGATGCTCCATTTTCAATTCGAATCGGATCTGGGGACATAGAGGGCTGGAGGGAGGAAACAGAAATCTTGGAAAACCCTTAGAGTGGAGAGATCGGAATGAAACTTGATGGGAAGAATAAGTACAAGTTATAGATACGAGATTGACATAATTGGTACGGATCCGTTCTCTTGAGGGAGCTGTGGGTTTTTAATTTGGAATAAAATAGAAAAATTGAGGTATTTTTAACTTAAGAACGGGTGACCAGATCTTAATGAAATTTGATATTTAGAAGGAACTCATGTATCAGAGCTCTTATTTCAAATCCCGACCAGGTCTTTTGACATTGGGGGGAGTTAGAGAGGGAAAACCGGAAATCTTGTAAAATGCTCATAAATATTGTAGATACGTGATTGACGTAACCGGACTGGATCCGCTCTCTTTGGTGGAGTTAGATGAAAATTGGTAGGCGTGTCAGGGAGCTGCACAAACTGACTTGATAAAGTCGCTTCCCCCGATTCGACCATCTGGGGGGCTGAAGAGAGAGGAAAAGTTAGAAAAATTGAGGTATTTTTATGAATTTTGATATTTAGAAGGACCTCGTGACTCAGAGCTCTTATTTTAAATCCCGACCGGCATTAAGCCTCTGATTTTCCTTTTAAATCAGTCTATTGATGCTTAGAATTTTTCAAGAGCTCATGTCATGTGAGCTCTGGCTCTTCCGACCTCATCACAAGTGCCATATGAGCTCTTAGCTCTTGTTATTACTGGCTTGAAATTCATACGAAAGACCTGGTAAGGTTTTGCGTTCTTTTTTTGGCTCAAAATTGGCATAACAGTAATGACAGAAGCGGGTAAAAAAGGGGGGAGGGTGCTATCTGATATACCAGGGAATAGCGTGCTAAGGAATAGAATGATCATAAAAAATCCCTAATAGAATAGTCAAATTTTTATATTGCCTTGACAAAAAAACACTAAATCAGCACATAAATCACACAAACACAACTTAGAAACAATAGGGAAGTTCTTTTTTTAAGACAGTGAAATGAAAAAAAAAGGATAAATGATTCCCTATTATTTCCAAGTTGTGTTTGTATGAGATGGAAAGGCAGTGTGGTCTTCGTTGCTATTTATAGTAAACCACTAGATTATTATTATTTTTATATTTATATTTTGTATATATTATTTATAAATATTATCATATTTTTATTTTATTTTTTTTTATTGCCTTAACAAAAAACACTAAATCACCACATAAATCACTAGATTATTGAAGGAAATCACTAAATCAACCAAATAATCACTAAAATTTAGTGTTTCTTTCACTCACCGGATGGTAACCCTGAGAGTGATTGGAAAAAAAAAATTCAAACGGTTGACAATACAAAAATAAGCCAATGGAATTAAAGAAGAATCTTTAAAAACGGAAGTATAAGACTATCATCTCTTTTTTCCTCTTTAATTATAATTACAGACCTGTGAATAGCTGAGGTTCGTGGAA